>NC_133666.1:385941747-386193147 GCF_037893015.1 Macrotis lagotis
GTTTCCTGAGACTATATTTTACCCTAACCCCTTGCAAAAATCTCCCCTTTGTGGTTTTCAAACAGAAATTATTCTCACTTCTCCTAGACTGTGGGCTATCTTCTGCCTTGTATTGGGCTGCCTCAGCACTAGTGTCTGATTTTTTTTCTTAAAACTTTTTTGCTTTCAATTCAGTTTGGACCTCCCTACATTTTGAGAGTTGTGTTCCTCTGTTTGACATTTTGATTTCAGAAGTGTAATTCATGGTGAAGAAGGCTTCTTGGTGACCACTGGATGGGTGATCCAGTTGCTATTCAAATACTTTGGTGTTCAATCTGCCATCTCCCCCTCAGTGGTAGAGTAAATACTTCCTTGCTTGAATTCTGAGGTCTATCAGTTGAGCTTATTTATTAGGAGAAAAAGGGGGTTTGGATATCCATGAACTCCAGTATGGATTGATTAGTGACTGAGGGACCCAATCTAGGATGCCCAAGAAGAAAGGTGTTAGGACTCAGATGTCTTATGAATTCATGTGGATTCCAAAGATAATTTGCTGATTGACTGGAAATTGGGAATGGGTTACCAGGAAGGAGAATTAATGTTCATCCTTCCCTTTCTTCTTCCCTCATGCCACTGGTCTTTGTAAGACCTCCAAATGGGGTCCCAATCAAGTGAAAGCCATGATGTGTAATCCTTAAGCAGTACAGATCAACAACAATAATGTGGTTTCCTAGCAAAAGTCTTTTTCAGTGAAAGTCATGACTACTGTAAGGTAGAATTAAAGGAACCCAAAAGAAAATCTATTATATATGTAGAGTCTTGTATCTTGCATGCCTGTGATTCCAGTTAAAACAGCACTATTAGAGAACCCAGGTGGCTAGATCCAAAACTCAGTGCAGAGCAGAGTAAATCCCAAAATATCATTCAATCTGCACTAACATACTCTAACTTCTCATCCCTTTGTCTGATTTCCATAATTACCAAGGTAGCTTTCATTGATCTTGGTGAGGAACAAATCCATTGTCTGGAGATTGTACCAGACTGCCCCAAGTGAGTATTTCACTTTGACTATTATTCTACTTATGTAATCAATCTGGAGCTCCCTGGCCTCTTTCTTCAGTATCATGTTAGATCCCTGGTTCAGGGGAGCCTTTTGTGAATATATCACTTCAAGAATGAGACAATTAGCCTAATAGGCAGGATATTGAAGAAATGCTAAGGGTGGATGGGGTAAACTAGGAAGAAGTCCTTAGTTGACTTAGGATCCCCGGGTGGGGTGGGGTGTAATGGTATATGTGTTAGAATATAAAGGCTACCACATGAATATGGGGATGCCTTGAAAATGCATATAGAGCTGAAGAACCCTCCTTAATGGGTGACATGTGGAATGGCAGCTCCTCACAGCTTTTAGAGATGTTACTAGGAGCATGTTGGAGGTGGGTGATAGTGAATGTGGGGGGTAGCTGTACCTCCCCCCAACTCCCCATACTTGGGAAAGCTACTACATAAGTGAAGGTTAGTAGTATAGCTATATTTATAATAAAGAGGGGAAAGTATGTAAAAACACCGACTTCTCTATTAGCCTGTCTGAAGGGAGTTCAGCATGTAGACAAGGAGATAAAATATACAGATACGTATATATGTATGAACTGGAAATATAAAAGTTTAGGGTTATTCTTTTTGTCTTTGTTTCTACCTGTGTATGTTCCCCACGTGTACTAATATGTTCAAATATGGCTTTGTTTCCCCCTAAAGAATCTACTAAAAATGTAAATCTACTAAAGTCTTCTAAAATCAAATTTTTTTTTATCTATATGTCCCTGCAATTTGTGTACTTATGTGATTGGCATGACCAAAAGCATTGACTAGCAAGAAATTTTCTGTGCTGATAAATTGTTGGTCAGAATATGTTCTATCTGTGCTTATGTGTGTCTGTGTCTTGTTAACTGATTTACATTATTAGTAATATTTTCTTTGCATTTCTGAATTAGGGTATATGGTTCTTTCATTTCCATCCACTCCCACCCCTGGAATAACTGTGACATTGTTTTATAGCTAAAGAAGTTTTACAGCTGAGTATAGAAACTCTGGTGCCAGTGAAAATTTCATGATGTCACAATTGGATTGGCAATTAATCCTTTCCTGGCTCTTGGGGGGGGGGGGAGGGGAAGCAAAGTCTTTTGTGAACTAGTACGTAACTAAAAGGTAATCAAATTTGATGAGAATGTCTAGTTTTATATTTGAGATTAATCAATACAAGTTAACATGAAACACTGATCAATATAAATGTAACGTTTTTGAATTGAGATATGTACTGTGAAATTGGTAATATTTCTATAAATTATGAGACTTCCTATTCATTTTAATATAGACTTCTGTATTTACATCTTAAGAAACCTCTCCAGAGGAACTTAAGAAATCAACGTGAAAATGTTTTGTCACTACTTTAGTGAATAATACTACAATTTGACTATAACTTGAAGAGATCAAATTTGTAAGCTATTCAAGGTATTTGTAAGGGCTAAAAGCATCCTTAAAGGATGCAAGCCAGCCTCTGTGACTTAAGGAGTACTTGAAAATCAAGAGAAAGGATTGTTGTGTAATAAATTAGTTTTCAAAGGGTCATTTGAGTTCAAATTATATAGGTGGACTAGTCAGGTTTCAATAGGTCTTTGGGTTCCACAACACTGTACATAAAATATAAAAAAATTATAAAAAATACATAAAATTCATTGGAATGAATGTAATCTGAAATGTGGTTGAACAAGAAAAGGAAAGTTATGTATTCTGAGTATTTTTTTCTTTCCAAGACTTCCAAACCATTTAAAAGTTTGAAGGGAAAAATGAAAAGTATTAGGTTTGGGTCTTTGAATGATGAGAGGTACATAAAAAATTAAAGTTGATTTAAGCTTACTGATATTAGCAAGTTTGACTTTAAGTAGAAAGATTAAGTATGAAAATTATGTGGTTTGATTTGACCAGATTTAGGAACCAATTAATAAGTTATGGATTCCTTCTTGAGATTATGGAAACCAGATTTGAATTAAATTAAAATATGTTAATAAGTATAATAATTGGGGTAAATTAAAACCTAATATCAGACTGTATTTTTTAGTCTTTGGCAATAGTGGACCCCAAATGTGAAATGTTTGGTTATACATAGGATTTGTATAAAATATAACACTAAAATATTAAAATTATAAGTTGAGATTTTATATAATACATTGGGGACATAGATTTAAGTTTTGAATTCATTTTGGTGACATTTTAAGTGAAATGTCTCTCCCAATTTAAGATAAGTCGGAATTTATTATACTATTTCGCCGTAAGACAAATTGAGAAAATTCGTGGATTTTGGATTTTGAAATTTAACTGGGTGACTTAAAGCAAGTTTCCTAATTTCAATTTAACTGTTTACTTCACTTGTAAAGTGCTTAACACATTGCCTGCCTGGCATAGGGCAAACATTATAAATTATAACTTTATAAATATTATAACATTATAAATATTAACTTATTTCCTCAACTAGGTATAATTGCTTCATATTTGATAATTTTACATGTAGTTTTAAATGTGAAAAGTATAGAATGTTAATAGTGTGAAAGATACCTGCAAGATAATTTGGAAGTGGATTCAACTGGCTTGGAATCACCTGACCATTAATGGGTTTGTTTAAAGGTCTAATACATAATTTTTTTTGTTATATTGTAAAAATCAGTAAGCTTGTATCGGTTATGTTGAGTAGCTTTTTTATAATTTGAATGCTATTAGAATATGAACTGAAAGAAGCTAGAAGATGGTGGAAAATTTAGAATCAGTTATTTTATTAGTCCTGATCCTATTTTATAGTGATCTGTAATTGCCATTTTATGAAATTAAATATTTCCACCTTTGCCTGAAGTCAAGAGGAAGTACATCTCCAACTGATTGGTTGTCACTTATTAAAATGCAAGTAATTTGAAGTTATTATCATAATGCTGAAACCTAAAAATGGTCATTGATTGCTGAGCATGGGGAAAGGGGGGGCAAGATGAAAGCCTTATCTGAATGGTTCTGCTTATTTTAAGCAGTTTGCTTTAGTGTATGAGAGTATGCAGTGGAGTTATTCTATTCTGTCTAATCTACCTAATATGGGAGGGGGGGGAAATGTCAGCAGGAAAGAGATGGGCAGGCAGGAACAATTAGTTTGGTCTCTTCTCTGGGGTCCCTGTTAATTCCCTTTATTTTAAGAACTTGCCAAGTTCCTGGAAACCATCTGTGTATGTGGTCAAGGTCATCAACCCTGGGAAAAGAGCTGTTTGGGTTATGGGACTCTTAAACAATGAACTTGGTTTGTTAACGATGTCTAAGTTCATGTATAATATAGAAATGATTTTTAACAATTGGTTTTTATACTAGAACAAATGAAGAATGTTAGGTGAAATCTTTTGAGTCCTGGTAAACATTTATAGATTATCTCAACTTCGTGGTGGTGGTGGGGGGGGGGGGGTAGAGTCAGTTCTTAGCTTTCCATGTCAGAACTTCAGGCCATTTAGCATTGGTGCCTGCACCCAAAACTTGTGCTGAGCAAAGTGAATCTCGAAATATCAGCTAATCCACATTAATCTACTCTATAATGCCTTCCTTTGTCTGATTTCTATATTTACCACGGGGGTTTTGGGGGGGTGTCTTAGTGGGAATCAATTATGTTTGACAGCTGTCACAGACTATATAGTTTTAATAGTCAAAGTGGAATACAATCAGTTTGCTCCCTGGTCTGTCTTCAGTTTCATGTTGATTCCTTTATTTGGGGGAATGTTAAGCAGAGAGAAGATAAGATGGAAGGAAAGAATTAGAAATTATAACTATGAATGTGAATGGAATGAACTCTCCCTTAAAAATGGAAGTAGATAAGAGTGCATTTAAAGACACTAGAGTATGTTGTTTTATAAGAAACACATTTGAAGTAAAGCAATACAGGGTAAAGGCAAAAGGTTGGGGCAAAATCTAATAGGGTTGAAGATATTAAAAAAAAAAAAACAAAACAGGATAGCAGTCCTGATCTCGGCCAAAACAAAAGCAAAGATAAATATCATTAAAAGGAATAAGAAAGGAAACTGCATCTTCCTAAAAGATATCATAGACAAGGAAGTATTATTAATATCAAACATGCACCAAGTGACATAGCATCCAGATTCTTAGAGCAGAAAGCTAAAGGAGATAATAAGACGACATAGCAAAACTAAATTAGTTGGGTGAAAGCTCTTGATCACTCTCAAAACAAAAAGGAAGTTAAGGTGAATAGAACTTTAGAAAAGTTAACTATGGTAATCCCCTGGGAAAAAATTGAATGGGGTTAGAAAGGAATATGCTCCTTTTTTTCCCCCTCAGTTGTGCAAGACACCTACATAAAACTTGATCATGTACTAGGGCATAAAAACTTTGCAATCACACATAGGCAGGAATTTTAAATGAATACTTTTTAGATCATCTTGTAATAAAAATTACATATAATAAAGGGTCATAGCAAGATAAACTAAAAATTAATTGCAAACTAAATAACCTGGTAGTAAAAAAGGAGTGGCTCAAACAACTCATAGAAACAATCAATTTCCTTCAAGACAATAATGAGACATAATACAAAAACTTGTGGGATGCCGCCAAAGCAGTTATGGGGGGGAGTTTTATCTCTAGATGCTTAGATTAATTAGAGAAAGAAGATAAGTGAATTGGGAAGGCAACTAGAAAAAGCAAATTAAAATTCCCAATAAATATCAAATTAGAAATTAAAAACTCAAAGGAGAAAATAAAATTGAAAGAAAAATATTGAACTAATAAAACTGAGTTAATTTTTACTAAACAATAAAATAAACCTTTGGTTAATCTGATTTAAGAAAGTATGAAAAATGAAAAGGATGAAATCGCCAATGAAAAGGAAACTAAGTTATAATTCAGAGCCATCTTGCCCATCTTTATGCCAACAAATCTTACAAAAAATATAAATTGGTCAGATTAAAAGAGGGAACGAACAAGCCACCAACGAACAAGCCACCAACGAACAAGCCACCAACGAACAAGCCACCAACGAACAAGCCACCAACGAACAAGCCACCAACGAACAAGCCACCCACGAACAAGCCACCAACGAACAAGCCACCAACGAACAAGCCACCAACGAACAAGCCACCAACGAACAAGCCACCAACGAACAAGCCACCAACGAACAAGCCACCAACGAACAAGCCACCAACGAATTCTGTATTAACTATGTGGAAAAAAATGGATGTAGTCCTGCCAAATTCCTTTTATGGCACCATTATGGTGCTGGTATCTAAATCGGGAAAAGCCAAAACAGTCAAAAATATAGACCCGTCACCCTAATGATAACTGAGGTAAAATTTTAGCAAAGACATGACAGCAAGTTATCACTAGGATCACACACTGTGATCAAGTGGGATTTTATACAAGATATGCAGAGGATGGTTAAACACAAGGAAGACAAATCAATATAACTGACCTTATCAATAACAAAATTAACAGAAATCATATGATTATCTGAATGAATTATGCTGAAAAATGTTTAACAAAATACAACACCTATTATTGAAAAAAACTAGGGGGCAGATTGAGCACCAGCCCTGGAGCCAGGAGGACCTGAGTTCAAAGCCAGCCTCAGATACTTAAATTACCTAGTTGTGTGACTTTGGGTAAGTCACTTAACCGCATTGCCTTGCAAAAACAAAAATAAAAACATTAGCGTATGGGAATAAAATGGAGCTTTCTTTAAAATGATAATCAGTATCTATCTAAAAATCATCAGGAAATATATATAATGAGGATAAATTAAAGGTGTTTTCAATAAGATCGGGGTGAAACAATAATGTCCACTATTCAATATTGTATTAGAAATGTTAGCCTTCACAATAAGAGACATTAAAGAAATGGAAAGAATTAGAATAGGCAATGATGAAACAAAACTGACTGTGGAATCAGTGGAATAAATCAAATACAAAAGAAACAGTAATAAATGAGTATAGATAATACTAAATTTAGAGAAGTATAAAAAATCAACTAAACCAAATAAACTACTTAAAACAATTAGCAATGTTGTAGGATATAAAAGAAATATACCTAAATCTTCAATATTTCTACATATATAACCAATAAAGTCATACAGCAGGAAATAGAGAAATTTCATTTAAAGTAATTGTAGACAATGTAAAGTACTTGGAAATCTACCTTCCAAAACACACCCAGAAACTATGAACACAATTGCAAAACACTTTTCACACATATAAAGTTATACTAAAACAACTGGAAAAATGCCAATTGCTCATGGGCAGACCAAATTAAGATATAAAAATGACAATTCTACTTAAATTATTCAGTAACATACTAAACAAGTATTTTACAGAACTAGAAAATATAGGAACAAAATTAATCTAAAAGAACAAAAGATCAAGGATATCAAGGGAATTAATGGGAAAAAATGCAAAGAAAGGTAGGCTAGCCACACCAAGTCTAAAACTATATTATAAAGGAATAATCAAAGCTATTTGTTACTGGCTAAGAAATGGAGATGTGGATCAGTGGAATAAATCAAATACAAAAGAAACAGTAATAAATGAATATAGTAATCTACTGTTTGATAGACTCAAAGACCCTAGCATCTGGAATAAGAATTTACTATTTGGCAAAAACTGCTGAGAAAACTGTATGGGGAAAATAATATGGCAAAAGCTTGGTATAGACCAACATCTTACACCCTATAATAAAATAAGGTCAAAATGGTCACAGGATTTAGACACAAAGAGTGATAACATAAGCCATTTAGTAAAACATGAAATTCTCAGAGCTATGAAATGGGGAGAAGGTTATGACCAAACAGGAGATAAGAGAATATTATAAATTGCAAAGTAGATAATTTTGACTACATTAAAAAGTTTTTGCACAAAGCCAATGAAACCAAGATTAGAAGGAATGAAAAAGGATAGGAAACAATTTTCACAGCTAACTTTTCTAATAAAGGACTCATTTCTAAAGCATAAAGAAGAACTGAGGAAAATTTATCAAACTATACATCATTCTCCAAATGATAAATGGTCAAAGTATACGAACAGACAAGTTTTCAGAAAAATAAATTTTATATTCATATGAAAAAATATTCTAAAAATACTATAAAGCATTTTTAGAGAAATGTCTATCATGTTATCACCTAACAACTATCAAATCACTTCAATGTGACAAAAAAGGAAAATGATCAATTTTGATAAAGATGTGGGAAAACTGGGACAATGTACTGTTGGTAGAGTTGTGAACTGATCCAATCATTCCAGAGAGCAATATGGAACTAATGCCTAAAGGGAAATAAAACTATGCTTATCCTTTGATCCTAGAATACCACTCCTAGGTTGGTATGCCAAAGAAATCATAAAAAAGGGGAAAAGACCCACAAATACAATCATTTACAGCAGCTCTTTTTTAATGACAAAGAACTGGATATTAGGGAAATGGCTGAATCAATTATAGTACATGAATGTTATGGAGTAATATTTTTCTGTAAGAAACTATGAATGGGTACACTTCAGAAAAGCCTGGAAAGACTTGCATGAACTGATGCTTGAGTGAAATGAGCAGAACCAAAAAGACTATGGTGTACAAAACTCCTCAATAGTTCAGTGAGCAAAGAAAATCTTGAGAGATCACCTGTTAAGAAAAATGATATACATATCCAGAAAAGAAAACAAAGCTATAGAGTCTGAATGCAGCGTAAAGCACTCTGCTTTTTTCCATTTTAAAAATTTGTTTATTTTGAATTTTACAATTTTCCCCCAATCTCTTTTCTTCCCTCTACCCCCAACAGAAGTCAGTCTGTTAGTCTTTAACTTGTTTCCATGGTAAACACTGATCTAAGTTGAATGTGATGAGAGAGAAATCATATCCTTCAGGAAGAAAAAATAAAGTATAAGAGATAGCAAGATTACATAATAAGATAATGTTGGGGGTTTTTTAGTTAAAGGTAATAGTCTTTAATCTTGTTCAAACTCCACAATCATTTCTCTGGATACAGATGGTATTCTCCATCACAGATACTCCAAAATTGTGCCTGATTGTTGCACTGATGGAATGAGCAAATATATTAAGGTTGATCATCACCCCCATGGTGCTGTTATGGTGTACAATGTTATTCTGGTTCTGTTCATTTTGCTCAGCATCAGCTCATGGGTTCCCTGAATTCCCTTCCCTCCTAGTTTCTAATAGAACAATAGTTTTCCATCACATACATATACCACAGTGTATTAAGATATTCCCCAATTGATGAACATTCACTTGATTTCCAATTCTTTGCTGCCGCAAAGAGGGCTGTTAGAAATATTTTTGTACAAGTGATGTTTTTACCCTTTTTCATCATCTCTTCAGGGTATAGACCCAGTAGTGGTATTGCTGGGTCAAAGGTTATGAATGTTTTTGTTGCCCTTTGGGCATGATCCCAAATTGCTCTCCAGAAAGGTTGGATGAGTTCACAGATCCATCAACAATGCATTACTGTCCCAGATTTTCCACATCTCTTCCAACATTAATCATTGTCCTTTCTGGTCATATTGGTCAGTCTTAGAAGTGTGAGGTGGCACCTCAGAGATGCTTTAATTTTCATTTCTCTAATAATTAGTGACTTAGAGCCATTTTTCATATGACCATGGATCACTTTGATTTCCTCATCTGTAAATTGCCTTTGCATATCCTTTGACTGTTTGTCAATTGGGGAATGGCTTGGTTTTTTTTTAAAAAATTTGACTCCATTCTCTGTATATTTTAGAAATTTCATAAATTAAAAGTGCTAGTTTTAAAAATTGTTTCCCAATTTACTACATGTCTTTTGATCTTGGTTACAGTGGTTTTATCTGTGCAAAATGTTTTTAATTTAATGTAATTGAAATTATCTACTTTGTTTTTAATGATGTCCTCCATCTCTTCCTTGGTCATAAATTGTGTCCCTTTCCATAGATCTGACAGGTAAGCTATTCCTTGATCTCTTAATTTGCTTATAATGTTTTTTTTCTGTCTAAATCCTGCATCCATTTTAATCTTATCTTGATATAGGGTGTTTGTCTAATCCAAGTTTCTAACATACTTACTTTCAATTTTCCCAACAGTTTATATCAAAGAGAGAGTTTTCATCCCAGAAGCTGGACAATTTGGGTTTATTAAATAGGAGTTTACTATAATCATTGCCTGCTATCTTTTTCACACTAAGTCTCTTCCACTCATCTTCCATTCTGTTTCTTAGCCAATACCAGATGGTTTTGATGATGATGTTTTATAATAATTTTAGATCTGATAGGGCTAAGCCACTATATTTTGCATTTTTTTCATTAAATCCCTATTTTTTATTTCACATATGAATTTATTTACAATTTTTTCCTAATCTTTGGAATTTTGATTGGTAGGACACTTAACTAGTAGTTTAGTTTTGGTAGAATTGTCATTTTTATCATGTTAGCTATGCAGTTGATATTTTTAGCTGATATATATATATATTAGCTTGATATACTTAGTTGATATATATTAGCATGTGCAGTTGACATTTGTTCAGTTCTTAAAATATGATTTTATTTGTGTGAGAAGTGTTTTGTAATTGTTTTCAAAAAAGTTTGTGTTTGCCTTAGCAGGTAGACTTCTAAGTATTTTATGTTGTCTGAAGTTACTTTGAATGGGATTTCTCTTTCTAGCTCTTACTGCTGCATCTTGCTAGTAATATATAGAAATGTTGAGGATTTACAAGGGTTTATTTTATATTCTGCAACTTTGCTAAAGTTGCTAATTATTTCTAGTATTTTTTTAGATGATTTTCTGGGATTCTCTAGGTATACCATCATGTCATCTGCAAAGAGTGAGAGTTTTGTCTCTTCCTTTCCAATTCTAATTCCTTCAATTCCTTTTCTTCTCTTTTTGCTGCAGCTAACATTTCTATTACAGTATTGAATAGTAGTGGTCATAATTGGCATCCTTGTTTCACCTCTGATCTTATTGTGAATGCTACTAACTTATCCCCATAGCATATAGTGCTTGTTGATGGTTTCAGATAAGATACTGCTATTATTCTAAGGAACAATCCATTTATTCCTACACTCTCTAATGTTTTTAGTAGGAATGGGTACTGTATTTTATCCAACTTTTACAGCATCTATTGATATAATCATATGATTTCTGATAGGTTTGTTATTGATATAATTAATTATACTAACAGTTTTCCTGATATTAAACCAACCCTGCATTCCTGGGATAAATGCTACTTGGTCATAATGTACTATCTTAGTGATAACTTGCAATTTTATTTAAGATTTTGGCATCTATATTCATCAGGGAGATAGGTCTATAATTTTCTTTCTCTGTTTTAACTCTTCCTTGTAGGTATCAGCACCATATTGGTGTCATAGAAAGAGTTAGAGTTCTGTCTTCATCTATTTTTCCAAAGAGTTTAATATAGAATTGGAACCAGTTGTTCCTTAAATGTTTGATAGAATTCACTTGTGAATCCATCTGGCCCTGGAGAGTTTATCTTAGGGAGTTCAATAATGGCTTGTTGAATTTCTTTTCCTGAGACAGGGTTATTTAGGGTTTTAATTTCCTCTTCATTTAACCTGAACAACTTATAATTTTATAAATATTCATCAATTTCCTTTTATCAAATTTATTGGCATAGAGTTGGGCAAAATAATTTTGAATTATTACTTTAATTTCCTCATTAGTGGTGAGTTTACCTTTTTTCATTTATGATACTAGCAATTTGGTTTTCTTCTTTTTTTAATCAAATTTTCCAGAGGTTTATCAATTTTATTGGGTTTTTTTCATAAAACCAAATCTTGATTTTATTTATTAGTTCAATAGTTTTCTTGCTTTCAATTTTATTTTCTCCTTCAATTTTTAGAATTTCTACTTTGGTATTTAGTTGGGGGTTTTAAATTTGTTCTTTGATTTTTTTTTTAGTTGCATGTTTAGTTCATTGATTTCTTTCTCTAATTCATTCATGTAAGCATTTAAAGTATAATATATATACCCTGAAAGCTGCCTTGACTATATCCCATAAGTTTTGGTATGTTTTATTATTATCATTATCTAGGATGAAATCATTAATTCTTTAATTTGTTGTTTGATTCACTCATTCTTTAAAATGAGGTTATTTAGTTTCCAATGAGTTTTGGATCTATATCTCCCTGGCCCAATATTGCCTGTGATTTTTATTGCATTATGATCTGATTAAGATGTATTCACTTTCTGCCTTTCTGCCACTGATTATTAGATTTTCATGCCATAGTACATGGTCAATTATTATATAAGTACCATGCTCTGCAGAAAAAAATAGTATATTACTTTCTATTCCCATTCAATTTCCTCCATGGTTCTATTATGTCTAGCTGTTCTAACAATCTATTTACTTCCTTAACTAACTTCTTGTTTATTTTATGATTAGACTTATCTAAATTTGAGAGCAGGAGGTTGAGGTCTCCCACCAGTAGAGTTTTGTTGTCTGTCTTCCTGTAACTCCTTCAATTTCTCTAAGAATTTGGATGCTATACCATTTGGTGCATACATATTTAGTATTAAAATTACTTTGTTTATGGTAACTTCTAGGAGGATATAGTTTTTTTTTAACCTTATCTCTTTTAACGATATCTATTTTTGCAGATGGTTTGTCTGAGATAAGGATTGCTACTCCTGCTTTTTTCACTTCAGCTGAAGCAAAATATATTTTGCTCCAACATTTTACCTTTACTTTATGTGTATCCTTCTACTTCAAATGAGTTTCTTGTAAGCAGCATATTGTAGGATTCTGGTTTTTAATCTATGCTGCTTTTTGTTTACATTTTAAGGAAGAGTTAGTCCCATTCACATTCAAAATTAAAATCACTCACTCTTTATTGCCCTCCATGTTATCTTCCCTCTGTGTTGTTCCTCTTTTTTCACTTTATCCATATTCCCCAGTATTTTCTTTCTGAATACCACCACATTCAGTATGATTGCCCTCCAATATCCAACACCCCTCCCCTTTCTTTTTGCCCCTTCTTCCTTCTCTTCCTTCCATTAGTTCCCCTTTTCCTCTCCCTCTTTTCACCTTCTAATACTTGAAAGGTAAGATAAGTTTTTTTAACTTAACTGAATGTATGTATGTTAACTTTAAGGCAAATCTGATGAGAGTAATATTACGATGGTTCTTGCCTCCTCCCTTCATCCCCTGTATTGTAATAGATCCTTTGTACTGTTTACTGTAATGAGATTTACCCCATTCCATCTCCTCCATCTTCCCATCTCTTTACTTTTCGCCTTTTTAAGGAGATATTGTTTTTTAAATCATTTTATCTGAGTCACAGAAAAGTCATGAGTGTCCATCACTTCTGGCTAAGTATATTCTGTCTAATAGAGTTATGATTCTTTATTATTTTAAGTTTTTGCAAGCCAGTGGGGTTAAGTGACTTGCCCAAGGCCGCACAGCTCGGTAATTATTAAGTTCGTTAAGTGTCTGAGGCCAGATTTGAATTCAGATATTCCTCGCTCCAGGGTCGGTGCTCTGTCCATTGTGCCACCTAGCTCCCCCTAGAGTTACACTTCTTGATAGTTATTAGTCTTTCTCCCAAGTAGGTATTTAGCCAGTTTCATCTTATTAAATAACAATTTCATGGATAAGTCATGAGTGTCCATCATTTCTGGCTAAGTATATTCTCACAAATAGAGTTACAGTTCTCAAGAGTTATTAAAGTCTTTCTCCCAGGTTAGGGACATAACCAGTTTCATCTTATTGGATAGCAGTTTTTTCTTTACCCCACCCCCTTTTCGTTTAAACATTTCATGTGTCTCTTGAGTCTCCTGTTTGAAGTCCAAATTTTCTGTCAAGCTCTGGTCTTTTCATCAGAAAAAGTTGAAAGTCTCCTATTTCATTAAATGTCCATCTTTTGACCTGGAAGAGAAGACTCAATTTTGTGGATAGTGAATTTTTGGCTGCATTCCAAACTTCCTTGCTTTTTGGACTATTGCATTCCAGGCCCTTTGATCCCTTAATGTCGATGTATCCAGTTCCTGTGTGTAATCTTTACTGTGACTCCTTGGCATCTAAATTATTTCTTTCTGGCTGCTTTCAGGATTTTCTCTTTCGTCTGATAGTTCTGGAATTTGGCCACAATATTCATTGGTGGTTTTTTTTTTGTGATCCCTTTCCAGAGCGGGTTGATGATTCTTTCAGTAACTAATTTTGCCCTCTGTTTCCATGATATCAGGGCAATTTTCTATCATTAAATCCTGTAATATTAAGTGCAGGCTTCTTATCTCTTCAATATTTTCAGAGAGGCCAATGATTCCATTCTCTAGGTCAGCAGTTTTGACAGTGAGGTATTTTACATTTTCTTCTATTTTTTAATTTTTTTTTGGTTTTTGTTTAACATATTCACATTGTCTGTCTCATGAACTCATTAGTTTCCACAGATTCTATTCTTTTGTATTAGAGAAGAATTTTCTTCATTTTCCTTTTGCAACTTCTTTTCCAGTTGGTCAATTCTATTTTTCAAAGAGTTTTCAATTTGACCAAACTGAGGTTTTGAGAGAAGTATTTCTTTTTTGCACTTGTCCAATTGTATTTTCCAAGGATTTGTTTTCTTGTTGTAAGGTGTTAATTTTCTCTCCCAAATTTTCCAATTTATTTTTAAACTCCTTCCTAATTTCTTCAAGGAAGTCTTCCAGATCTGGAGACCAAATCATATTCTCAGAGGTTCTAGATGTCTCTGAGTTAGGGTCTTTACCTTCTAGGAATTTTTTAAGGGTCCCTGACCTTTCTTCATTTTCCTAAAATCTTGTGTTGGGGCTGAGGCTGGTTCACAGAAGTTTGGTATTGAGATCCCTAGAGGCTTTACTGACTGAGTTGAATAACTCCAAGTAGGTCAAGCTAGTTAAGGGGTGCTTGACTGCTTTCTCTGGAGTGTCTGTTACCTTGATTTGAGGCCCTTTCCCTTGGCCTGGAGGGTGGTGCTGTGCTACTGGATGCTTTTATCCTTGAACAATGGTGGGCTATGACCTGGAGCAAGGTTATTACTCTCCATATTCACAGCTGAGGGAACTCTGCTGCCCAAGCCTGAGCCTTTGGGGGGGGGGGGTAGGAGAAGCTGTTGTGCTCTGGAAAGAGGACTCAGCTGAAGTGAAAGCATGGAGCCTGAGGTTTCCAGACCAGAGGAGCCTAGCAGATCATTGTCTGCAACTCTCCATACTGGGTCTAGCCCTCCAGCCCTGCCAGAGTATCCCAGACCACCAGTACTAAAGCCAAATCCTTCACGCCCCAATTGGCTCTTGGACTTCAGCTCCCACAGCCCTCCACGGCTGATCCCAGGCTATTCTGGCTCTGACCTCTCTGGGAAAGGGTCTTTGCTCTCTGCACCCTGCTTACTCAATGATCCCCAAAACAAACCTTGATGTAGCTGTTCTTTTCCTAGCTTCTCTTTCTGGGTTTTGTCAATCAAATTTCTGTTAAGAGATTTGTTTCATATTATATATGAGGGAAGTTCAAGAGACTTTAGCACAGTGCCTGTTGTCTCCATCATCTTGGTTGGAAGTCTGTGTTCACTTTTTAATACTTGTTTTATGTTTTTTCTTTCCTTGTCATATTTTCCCCCTTAGTTCCAATTCTCCTTTTATAATATGACTAATATGGAAATATGTTCAACATGATTGTGTATAACCTATATCAGATGGTTTGATTCATGGGGAAGGGGTTTGGAAGGGAAGGTGGTAGAAACTGTGGAACTCAAAAACTTGTAAAAGGATGAATATTGAAAACTATCTTTGCATGTAATTGGAAAATATTAAAAAAAGAAAAAAATTTTAAAGATGCATTCTTGTGATTTTGAGTGTGACAGCTGGACTAAGAGAGGGAAATATTAGATGAGTATGTGAGTATGGAGGTAGCAGGTGCAGTAGCAGAAATATGAAAGGTAATTAGGAACAAGGTAGAACAGAATTGAATCTAGGAAAGCAAGTCACCCCAGGCTCAAGAAATTTCAGGAAGGTTCTAAATCAATACAGATATAGAAACCAGCATAAGGTTAAAAAAAACAATAAAAAAAACAGGAATCAAAGGCATATAGGGCCTCTGCATAAGTTCCAAAAGGAAAAGTTAGTGCTTAGGGGTACTGGTCAAATTGAGGGCAGAATATGGGGCAGAAGCAGTCTCAGAGGGGCACTTTTGATGCCCTCTGAAAAATCAACTAATGAAATGACTGTATCAACACTGTTAGTGGTTCTGCCTTGGCCTGCCCTGCCCTGCCGTTCCTTGGACTCAATTTAACCTCCTATGTCCTAAGTATGGGGACAAAGACATTAAGAGGTGATCAATTATCCATTTTTCCTAAGAGGGAAATTTTTAGATTGAATATATTAAAGTTTCTCACAATTCTATTTCCTGATCCCTACATTTTCACTGACTTTCTCCCATGCTGGGAATGTTCTCCATTTTCATCTCCTGGTTTCCCTGGCTTCCTTTAAATTAAAATATCACCATCTATAGGAAGCCTTTCCCATTTCCTCTAATTCCAATGCATTTCCTATGTTGATTATTTCCAATTTCTCCTGTCTAAAACTTGTTTGTACAAAGTTATTTGCAAGCTCTCTCCTCAAT
The DNA here is from genome assembly GCF_037893015.1 of Macrotis lagotis. NCBI lineage: Eukaryota > Metazoa > Chordata > Mammalia > Peramelemorphia > Peramelidae > Macrotis > Macrotis lagotis. Next base: position 385,958,360 of record NC_133666.1, read on the forward strand.
TAGATAGTAATCTCCTTGAGAAAAGGACTAACTTTTGTCTTTATTTGAAATGACACCTACTAAATCTGAAAAAGACAAAGGATCAAGCTGTCCCTTTTTAATCTTTGAGTTCTACTAATTTTTCATTCTTATTACTAATAAAGCACTATATCCAGAAGAAATCATGATGAGAATATAGACTCATTAATTCTGGTATTTGATGACCCAGAGTCTGAGGAATCATGGGGAATTGGGAACATGGTCTAAATCTGTAGTTGTCTATTCTAGTATTTTAGACTAAAATGGGTGCAATAATGACTCTTTGTCACTAGATGGGGATAAAGGTCAACATTTTGGCTAACTAATACCAAAAGATTCATTATTACCTGGAATAGCAAAATTTAGGATGTTAATTTTGCAGAATACTTAACATTCTTTCCTATTCCTTTACAATATATTAATTTCTAGAAAAACTTAAATTTATTTGATACTTTTTTTTAGATTTTTTTCAAGGCAATGGGGTTAAGTGGCTTGCCCAAGGTTACATGGCTAGGTAGTCTGAGGTTGTATTTGAACCATGTACTCCTGACTCCAATGCCAGTGCTCTATTCACTGTGCCACCTAGCCACCCCGATAAAAACTTTTTAGAACTCTTTATTTTAATTTTCCAGTTACATATATTGAAAATTTTTCATTATTTATCCATATGCATATTTATAAGTTACATAATTTTCTTCCACCTTTCCTCCCCACCCCTCTCCCCTCAGTGGCAACCATCCTAGTGAACATTATACATGTACATCGGTATTTAACATGTTTATAGATTAGTCACTTTCTATATGAGGAATTAGGTCTAAGGGGGGACAAAAGGAAAGCCATATAATAAGAAAAACGAGAAATTTTTTAAAAGTATAAACATAGTGTTCATCCACATTCTGTAGGGGTTTTTTTTTTTTGGTCTGGATGTGGATAATGTTATCTATATCAGATCTCCCAGGGTTTGTCCTAGCTCTCTAAAACACTGAGAGGAACTTCATCAAAAGTTGATCAACTTGCAATATTGTTGTTAATGTGTACAGTGTTCTCTTGTTCTTCTCCCTTCACTTAGCATCAGTTCCTGTAGTTCTTTCCATGCTTCTTTAGAGTCCAGCCATTCATGGTTTCTTATAGAACAATAATATTCCATAACATTTATATACCATAACTTGTTAAGCCATTCCTCAGCTGATAGGCATCCCATCAATTTCCAATTTTTTGCCACTACAAATAGTGTTACTATGAATATTTTAGAATGTGTGGGACTTTTCCCATTTTTTGTTCTTCTGAATATAGGCCTAGGATTAGTATTACTGGATTAATGAGTATGATCAATTTTTTTGCCCTTTGGGTATAATTCCATATTGCTCTCCAGAATGGTTGTTGGATAAGTTATCTGTGAACTAATGTCCCAGTGGCACTAATGTCCCAATCTTTCCACAGCTTGAGAAAGAAATTTATCAAGTTTCTGGAATACTACTATTGTTTTGGAATTGAAGAGTACTACATGAATCAATTAATTATTGCAGGTGGGAGTTGCACAGTTATGTTTAATATAATGAGGGATATTCTGTGCAGGACATCCTTCTCATTTGCTTGTGCCAGAATCATTCTATTCCAGGGCCTGATTTATAGAAAATGGAACTATTGGAGATGGTTTGACTGCTGTGGGAATCTCATGACCTTAAATTGGTTTCAATTCCTCCTGTTTCAGCACTGGTAAAATATCAGCATTGGACAAGAACTAACTTGTGCTTATCTGGTGACAGAACGTGACTACCAGTTTTGTCTTGTCTTTCAATGAACTAATGGTCAGCTTGGCTTTTTTTCAAGACCTTATCAGCGAGAGACCATGGTGCACCACCAATGCCAGTTATCATCTGGTAGCAGGATCATCCATCCAAACCTGGAACAATCATTAATACAGTTTTTCCTCTCAAATCTTTCATCTATAACTTATCAGCTTTCAGCAGTAGCTTTAACATGGGACAACATCAGCTTATAGTTCTTTAGTCATAGAACTATACTACTTTACTTTTCATACACTTTTTAAAACTTGATCTCATTGGATGCCATAAGAACCTCAAGGCTTTATAGAGCACAGGCCCCTCTCTTGGGGCAAACCCATTCCAAAGTGGCCTTGCCATTCACATAAAAATGAGAAATATTCCCAGACTTCCCACCAGTTTTCCCTGGATCTGTAGAGTTACAGCAGTGGACAACTCACGGGGCCTGTCTCCATCACTTCAGATCCAGAGATCTTGAATATGACTCGCTTTCGATCAGCTGAGGGCACCGGGGGCCATTACCTGTGCCTTTGAAATGGCACTAACCTAACTCTTAGGACCAACAGATCCAGGTTCAAGTGCTATGGAAGTGGGAGAAAATCTTTTTGTGTATGTGGTAATTTGCTTTTCTTTATTATGACTTTTGTTAAAAAAATATTTTTTCCTTACTTTGAAGAGGGAGGGGGAAATGAAAAAGTATGAGGAGAGCTAGAGTTAGGAAGGGAGGAAGGAAAGTTAGGTTCCCTAGCACTGGGGGGGGGGGGGGGAGGGGGATAGAGTTCCAGAGTTTTATTCTTAAATTCAGTAAACAACTTTGTCCCTACCCTTCAACCTCAATCTTGCTGCACAATTAAAGGTGGGCATGGAAAAGGAAACTGGATTCAGACAAATGTAAGCATTAAATACTGGGGCCATGACTCCTCCATTATTGCCCCTCAATGGAATTAACCTAATCTTCCTAGTCAGGTCTTTGGTACTAGTTTGAATTTTCCTTATAAACCATTTCAAATTCAAAGATGTTTTTTTTTTCCTTTTTAAAAATCTTTTGGGGTTTTTTTTTTTTTTTGAGAGGCACATATTTAAAGTGTCTGAGTCTCCATTTGAACTCAACTCCTCTTTCTCCAGGACTCATGCTCTAACCCTTCACTATCTAGCTGCCCCCAAGAATCAGATTTTTAAGAACTTTTCTGAATTGTTTCTCAGTTTTGTTTTTAGATTCTAATGGCTTCTTTATGCTCTTACTGATTTCTTATATAGAGAGATGCTACTTATATTGCTGAAAGAAGATCAAAGTTATAACTTCAGTTTGAATAGTTAAATTTCTTTTAGTTAAGCTGTCAGAGATGTTTAATGGGGAAGAGTGATTAAGTGCTTTTGACTTTGACTAGATGACTTCTCAGATTCTCAGTATTTATTGACATACTTTGTCATCAAAAAAGTTTGTCACCAAAAGGAAAAATGAGAGGAGGCCAAGAAGTATATTTCATTGTGCAAAAAAAAAAAAAAAACAAACCACTACTTTTTGAGAATATCATCGAAATGCAAATAAAAATGTGATATGAAACAAGAAATATGAATCTTAATATGAATTTTAAATTTAATACTTAAAATTTGATTCTGTTAAGAAACACTACTATGAGATAAGATAGAAGAGAGTTAAATGACTTAACTGACTCCAGCCTCTTGCCCGAGATGAAATGACTTATTTCATCTTGCCTTTTGCTTGCAAGAAATTTTGACATTTTATTTCTTTTGTGGAAGAATCTGGGTCTGGGAATATAGAAGGAAAGGGTAGTATACTTAAGTCCTTATTTCCCCTCCTAGATGAGGTTGTCTTTAGTCTTGTGGTTTTTATAGCCTATTCAGAGGGTATTTGTCAGAGAAAAGGGACACATTCTTAGAACCAAAGAGAAGGGGCTTTTTAGTTAGAAACTTCATGGAACCCCAATCTCCTCTACTTTAACATGTATCCCAAAAGAACACATTATCTTTCTCCATTCACCTTTTCTGAATTTCCTCAAGTTCTCAACACTGTTATCAACACTGTTATCATCCTTGATGCCTCACACTCACCTCACATATCCAATCCTTTGATACATTTCATTATTTCTATCTTCACAAGCCATATACATATGTGTGTGTGTGTGTGTATTCCCTTCTTGTTTCATTTATAAAAACCATAAACCTAGTCCAAATCTTTATCACCTATCACTTGCCTTCTAAATAATTCCTCTGCTTCATACTTCTCTTCACTTCAAGCAATCCTCCATAGAGAGGTCAAAATGAATTTCCTAAAGCACAAGTCCAACCATACCAGCTCCTTTGGCTCCTTGTTTTCCACTAGACCCAAAAACTATTGATTGATTAAATTGAACTCTTCCTATTTACCTTTTATTTTTTTTTTTAGTTTTTTGCAAGGCAGTGGGGTTAAGTGGCTTGCCCAAGGCCACACAACTAGATAATTATTAAGTGTCTAAGGCTGGATTTGAACTTGGATACTCCTGACTCCAGGGCCTATGCTCTATCCACTGTGCCACCTAGCTGCCCCCCTTCCCATTTACCTTTAAAGCTTTTAATATCCTGGATTCATCATAGTGTGATGGGAATCTGATGAATTCATAGAATGCTTGGAATGGTATCTAGGGAAACTGTAGTTTAGGAATACAAGGAGAATACATTGGTGTGACTTTGGAGCACATTTAGACTTAACTAGATCTGATCAACTAATCACTTTATGACTGGTGTCATTTGTTATCTCTTTAAATTCAGCCTATGAAAAGTGAATCTTATTGGAGACACACACACACACCACTCTCCACCACCCTTTACATAGTTTTCATGTGGTTTTTCCTTTAACTTTTATCCATTAATTTTAATTCTGGTCTCTGGGCTTTAATTTCCTCTTAACTGTGTTTGGCTTTTCCAGACTGCAGATCATTCTCCTTAATAGAGAAGATAGGAGCTGGACAACTCTACCTTTCATTATAACATTCACCCTTAGTAGGTCTGTTTTTATTTGTTATTCCCATGAACATATTTCTAAAGGAAACACTTCAACATATAATCAGAATTTGAAACAAGAATTTCATTTAAGGTACAGTCATGGAATAGAACTTAGGTTATCTAGTAATAGCTCTTATCTTTCCACTCAGGTCTCATACCTTCATTTTACAAATAAGGAAACTGAGGCTTAGGAAGGGTTGCCCAAGGTCATCTACCACATCACTTTTTCAATCTATTATTCTTTGTGTTATTTTTCCTTGGGATTGTATAATGTGACACTTGAACTGAGATTAAAAGGGGAGCCATCTACTATAATATAGCAGAGATCTTTAGAAGCTGAAATGGAGAATTTCTAAGATTCTTTTAAGTTTTGAAATTATAAAAATGCACCTCAATCAACAGGCTTTTTCATGAATGTGAAAAATCTTTGTAATTGGATCAGGCATCGTGTTGTGTTTGATAGGCAAAAGAAATTTTGTCTTACTCCAGGAATCCTCTATAAGTTATCAAGTTAGTGTGGCACTGAAGTCATTTGATAGGTTTGATTAAGTGTAGCATTTCAGTAAAACTCCTTTGGCTAGAGGAAGACCTCATAAACTTCACAAGATGTGGAGAATGTTGAGTTTCTTGTCCTCCCATTTGTTTCCTAGGTTTATTCCTGCATCTACTCATGCTCATGTCATGCCAGATTTTGAACCACGTTCAGATGGGGCCTAGATTCATAGGTCTACAAGAAACCTAGCAATGAGCTCTAATTCATGCCTAAAGGGAACAACTTGAGTCCTCAGGAACTGGAGTCAGTGATTTCTAACAATCAAAAGCTGTAAGTTGACCTTTTACCAATGTCATTGAGCTTCCCTTCTCCTGGATTCACTTTTGTGGTATATGGCAAAGTCATATCCCATTTATACATTTTATACTATAATACCATTTTAATCTTTCTAATAACTATTTATAAATAGCTGACCAATTGATTCTCAATCTCACAATCTTTGGAGGCAGGAGAAACTGGTGGTGGGGGGGGTAATGAAAGAACTACCTCCTCAGGGGCACCTATTAGAACCTTGAGAGAGATTGCATGTGGCCTTAGACTTGTTAGTGAGTTGACAAAAGGATACTCACAGATAAGTAATTCTGTGATTGCATTTATAGACACTTGGCATAGGCACTTCTCTTAAAAATGGCAATTGACTTTTCTGGCAAGTGAAATGCTCACCAAAATATAGGCAAATTGTTTTTGAAAGCAAATATTTGAGCAAAAATGCCAATTTTTCAACTCTAAGGGGTTCTAGCTAAAATTCATGAGAAGGCAATTATTTTACAAGAACTCCAAGGACCATACTATCTCATTTTACATTAGCCAGTCTTCTTATTCAATCACAGAATTTCCTTGACATTCCAAATTCTGTTAATTCCCTTTCAAACCATTTTTTTTTGTTCTGGTATTTTCCTGATAGCAAAAGTATCATTTCTAGTAGATCTTCAGTCTCTGGTTGACACATAATCAGCTCCCACTTTATTCTTAATGTGAAAGCATTTACAATCCATGAAGATAATATCAACCTTTGCTGAGCTTTTTACATTAGAAAATATTTTGTTGCTGCTTTTTATTTTTAAATAATTATTATTTCTCAATAACTCTATTCTCTAGAGTTCCTTTCCTTGTAAAAATGGAAGCTGTCATGAATGACAAACTTATACATTGGTCAGGCCTGATGGTATAAGCATTCCATATTTAGAATCTATCACCTTTCTACTGAGAATGTCTATCATCCCTCCCTTGAAATCATGATTGATGATTTTAATAATAAGAAATCATGTCTTTGACTGTTGTCTTCCCCTCCGTTGTTGTGGTTACTAGGAATAATGGATCTTTTGGATCCTTTTCTTTGTGTCTACATAATTTTATCAATGCATTAGCTTTCTTGGAATTCTTCGGTTCCTCCATATTTGTTATTTCTTACAGCATAATAATATTCAATTGCATTTATATACTACAGTTTATTCAGTCATTTCTCAGTTGGTGGTCACCCATTTTCTAATTTTTTGCTGCAACAAAAAATTCTGCTTATACATATTTTATTCTGCTGTAGATGCAATCATTCCTTCTTGACCTCCTTGAGATATAAGCATAGGAATGAAGGAACTCTTGTTTGGAAACATTTTATCAAGGTCTCAATTTTATATGTTTATTTATATATTTATATTATTTATAAATCATCATTTAAGCAACACCCAACATTAATTAAGCATCTGTGGCATGCTAGTCATTGAGCTAGGTTTTGGGGAACACAAAACAATAAAATAATCCTTTTTCTCAAATGCTTACACTCCACTGTATTTGCAACAATCTGCAGAGTCCCAAAATTCTCTTCTGAAGGGAGAGGGGTTATTTCCAATTTTCTAGCTCTAATATTGCTGACCTATTTGTATCCACAAATTTCCAATTATATTTTTATGAATTTAGAAGCAAGAGGTTCTCTGTCAAAAACCTTATATAAGATTCATTTAGTGATATTTTAAAGTCCTCTAAATCAATGTCTTCCATTACCAGTGAACATCTTTTAAGTAAGCTACCTTGAACTTCAAGTTTACAGAAACAATAATGAAAATAATAACAAATATAAGTAGTTGCAATGAGCATTTGAACATTTAATATTATGATTTCAAAGGGACTCATTTTCTCTAGTTCCTGAGAGCAGATTGTACCACAGTAATCTTTTATCCAAAAGTGCCACTTCAGTCAGAGAATTAAGAATTTTGAAAAAAGACACTCATGAGTTAGGAGAAAACAAGCTGAGAGAAAGGAGTGGGAGGAAGATACCCTCAATTCTGCCAAGCATTTGATGAGTCAAACTATTTAGAAAGTATTATCAAGAATTGGGCAGCAACCAAAGGCAAAAAATACTGAAAGGAGTAACTTAACGAAGGGAAGACTGTGGTAAAGAAAGGAGAGTACAAAGTAGAACACCAAACTATTCAATACTTCAGTACATGAGGTTAGGGATGAAGCTACTTTTGATCTTCTCCCTGTCACAGACTGAAGGAAGTCCCTTCAACTACAAAATTCTACAGTTTTTACAAATTTCCTTCTCCATGCCTGTCCAACAACAGATATATAATCTACTCTGTTGGTTTCTTTTATTTAAAAGTATTTTTATCCTAATGTTGCTTCAAATATACAAAGTCCAAGAGTTAAAAAGGGATACAAAATTTTTTTAAATGTAGAGAGAATGCCAAATCTTTTTGAATATTAGAAATTTTCCTAAAAAGAGGCTCCTTATACATCATGATTGTATTAATAACTTGTCTGAATTAATTTCAGTAAAACAGTATCAAAGAAGACTACCTTGACCTGAAGGTTTTAATAATTCCACTGGACTGAAATGAAAACTAATTATTGTAATAGATTGTGACTAAATTCCCAGCCCCCAAGACAAACAAAGAATTAGGAAATCTAAACATGGTCTATTTGAGACTGACCTCTACCCTTTTTAAAAAGGATGGAGAAATTGAAAGGATGCAATATCTACTTGAATTTAAAAAATACTTTTCTGACAATAATTTTCTGAAATATGTATTTACCAAAAATTAATATGTATACAAATGTTCAATAAAACATCAGGTTAAGAATTTCATTGTAATGTCACTTATAACTTGATTTTGTACTTTGTAGAAAGTCAGACAAAGTGGAAAGAGTGCTGGGATTGGGAAGACCTGAATTTGAATCCTGTCTCAGACCCTTCTTGACTGTGACCCTAGACAAGCATGTCACCTCTGTTTGCTTCAGTTTCTTCAACATTCATGGCAGCACCTACCTCCCAAGGTAGTTATGAGGATCAAATGAAATATATTGTAGACCACTTAGAACAGTGTCTGACTTCCATAGTCACTTAATATGTGCTAGATACAAAGTAAGGTAAAACAGTTCTTACCCTTAAAGATCATATATCTAATGAAGAAGAAAACATGTTAACTCCAGGCCTGGAGTTGGAAGACTCGTCTTTCTGAGTTCAAATCTTGTCCTTAAATACTTTCTAGCTGGGTGACCCTGGGAAAGTTGTTTAAGTCTACCTCAGTTACCTCATCTTGAAACTGAGTTGGAAAAAAATGGCAAACCCGCCCAGTGTCTCTGCCAAGAAAATCCCAAATGGAATCACAAACAATTGAAAATAACCGAACAGTAAATAGCATGAAAGAGATAACTGTTACTCTCCAACTCAAAAATGTTCAGTGGCTTCCTTAATTGATTCTAGAGTAAAATCTAAATTTCCTCCAAATTTGAAGACAACTTGGATCCAACCTACTTCTCCAGACTTATTTCAAAATCCAACTAAGGTGACTCTTCTGAAACTTTTCTTCATTCTCTCAGATATCAGTAATTCTTCCCTCCTCAGAATGCCTTGTTATTTAATTATCTATTTACATATTTTATCCCTTCCCTTCCACTAGTATGAAAGCTACTCAAGGGTAGGAATAGCTTGTCATTTCTTTTTGTAGCTCCTTGTGTTTGACATACACATAGATGCTGTCTGACAGCAGTAGGACAAAATTGTAGGTGCAGAATAAATGCTTGTTAATTGATTAAATCACTAAATTCTGTTGAATTAACCTAATGATAATAGTTCGTATTTATATAAATACAACTCAGTGTTTTTCTTATAACCTTGTGGAGATGTTAATATATTTATCGTTAATCACTGTACTAGTATCAAGTTTTTTTTCTCCTTTTCTTCATCATCCAGAAACTGGTATGGGAAATATCTCTTAGAGATTTGCCCAGGCCAATATCTAATCAGAGAGTAAAAGGAATTCTAAATTTGGGCTAATGAGTGCATTCCTTTCTGATCATTGTGCTTCCTCAGACAGGTCTGGGAAAGTGATGATTTTCCTTCCCCCCCCCTTTTTTTTAGACAGATGATATGCAAATTGCTAAGTCTCTTTGACCAAGATTTGGATTACCCAAGTCCTACAAACCCCTGAATCCTCATTTTAATTTAGCACATTATGTTAACCAATCAGAGTTCATTGATACCCCTCGGGTACCTACTATTCAAGAGCATATATACAATGAGCTCACCTCCCTGAGGAGATTTTGGTCTAAGGGAGAGATGGCCAAATGACCTTCTTTTTCATTACTAAATGTACTGGCCTTACTAACAAAAAGACAAAATTATCCATAAACTCTAGATTTCACAAATTTTTAATCCTCACAATATTATCCCAGTTTTATAGAGGAAGAGATTGAGACTTAGAGAGGTTAAATGATTTGGAGTTCAGATCTTTCGAATTGAAATATTTTGCTTTCTTCTCAAAGACCATGACTTTCTATAAGACATGAAATTTACAGCCAACTGTGGTTTGCAAGGATTTTATGCTTTTTTTAATCATCATAACTTCTCTCAGGTGGTTAGTTCCAGAGCTATTTTTCTCCACTCTTAATTTCCTCAACATCTAACCTCTATTACTTGGTTCACTTTAAAGGAGATATGCCCTGTTAGACAATAGAAGTGCTGAGTAACTAAGCAAGAGCCTTGGGACTCCAGTCCCACTGGGTATAATAAACTAAAGCCGGCACAGTGGCACCATTCTTTGTATTGTGCTTCAGTTGCAGAACATCTTTCAGAAAGTTCTATAGGATAAATCTACCCTTAGGCAAATTCATTCTTCCATTTTAGTAGTAGATTCTTTGGAGTCATAACCATTACAGATGGAAATGACTTTAAAGTCTTAATCACTGATGTCTTAGTAACTGATAGTTCAGGCATCTACATAAGAATTTTCAGTAATTTCTTACTCTTTTTTTTAAAAAAACTTATTTTTCTGACTAGATGCAAAGAAAGTTTTCAAAATTCACTTTTCTGTAAGATTATGAATTTCATAGTCTTCCTCCCTTTCCTCTCCCCTCCCCTTGACAGTGAATAGTAATCTGATATAGATTATACATCTACAACCATATTAAATACATTTCCATATTAGACATATTGTGAAAGAAGAATCATAACAAAAGGGGAAAAGCCATGGGGGGGGAAATCATAAAGTTTAAAATAGATTTTAAAAATTGAAAATATTGGGGTGGCTATATGACATAGTGGATAGAGCACCAGCCCTGGAATTAGAAGAACCTGAGTTCAAATGTGTCCTCAGACACTTAATAATTACCTAGCTGTGTGACCTTGGGCAAGTCACTTACCCCTATTGCCTTGCAAAAACAAAGCAAAAAAAATTGAAAATACCATGCTTTGGTATATATTCAGACTCTATGGTTTCTTCTCTGGATGTGTATGACATTTTTAATCACAAGTTCTTTAGAATTGTCTTGATCATTGTACTACTGAGAAGAGCTAAGTCTATCATAGTTGATCATTACAATGTGACTGTTAATATACACAACGTTTTCCTGCTCACTTAGAATCAGTTCATGCAAGTCTTTCCAAGCTTTCCTGAAGTATGCCCATTTATGATTTCTTGCAGAACAATAGTACTCTATCAGATTCATAAACCACAATTTGTTCAGCCATTCCTCAATTGATGGGCATCTCCTCAATATCTAATTCTTTGCCACTATGAAAAGAGCTGCTATAAGTACTTTTGTACATGTGAGTCTTTTTTCCCTTTTTTATAATCTCTTTGGGATGGACCTAGTAGTGTTATTCCTGGATTGAAGATTATGCAGAGTTTTATACATTTAGGCATAATTCCAAATTGCTTTCCAGAATGGTTGGACCAATTCACACTAACAGTGCTTTTTAGTGTCCTTGTTTTACCACAGTTACTCCAACATTGATCATTTCCCTTTTGTTGTCATATTGGTCAATCTGATAGGTATGAAGTGATACTTTAGAGTTGTTTTAATTTGCCTTTCTCTAATCAATAATTATGTAGAGCTTTTTTCATATGACTATGGATAGCTTTAATTTCTTCATCTGAAAACTGCCTGTTCATATTCTTTAACCAGTTATCGATTGAGAAATGACTTGTATTCTTGTAAATTTGACATAGTTCTCTCTATATTTTTAAAATGAGCTCTTTATCAGAAATACTAACTGTAAAAACTATTTCATAACATTGCATTCCATTTAATCTTATATTAGTTTTATTTGCACAGAACCTTTTAAATTCAATTTGATAAAGATTATCCATTTTATATTTTATGATATTCTTTATTTCTTGTTTGGTCATAAATGCCTCCCATTCTATAGATCCAACAGATAAACTATTACTTATGATATCACCCTTTATGTCTAAATCTTGCACTATGCCTACTTTCTGTCATATTGTTTTCCAGTTTTCCCAGGAGTTTTTATCAAATAGTAAATTTTTAGGCAAATGGGGTTAAGTGGCTTGCCCAAGGCCACACAGCTAGGTAATTATTAAGTGTCTGAGACCAGATTTGAACCCATGTACTCCTGACTCCATGGCTGGTGTTTTAGCCATCAAATAGTAAATTCTTAACCCAGAAGCTAGAGTCTTTGGGTTTATCTCAGAGTATACAGTTATTTGCTATTGTTGCTTTTATACCTAATCTATTCCACTAATCCATCTATTTTTTATTCTTACCAGTAAACATTTATGTTGACTGTTCTATATTGATCATTTAATATAAATTTTTACATATTTATATTTTTGCACTTATTCAATTTTGTCTCCATCAGTACTCACACAGGATGTGGGTACTAGTCCTGGTTCTACCACTTAATAGTTACTATAATCATGTACTGTAGTCACCTCTCTTGTGCCTTTGTTTCCTTCTTAGTACATAGGTAGAGGGTTGAATTAAACTTTAAAGTTCCTGGAAGCTTGAAATTTGTGATTTTTATGATCTATAAAGTTAGCATTAACTGAATAGCCTAATATAATGTAATTTTGAGATCCTCTCCTACTTAGGTGCCAGAGTACCTTGAATTCACTGTTCACCATTAATTCACCAGTAAAATTCCTTTGCTCAAACATTGCTCTCTCTCCTCAGATAGATAAGCATGATATTTGTAAGATAAATGAATTAAGGTATATAATATTTTCCTCTTTATCAGTTCTCTTTCCTCCATGATATGATAGGATGGACTATACGACTTTAGAAAGTACTCAACTATCAAGGGGTACTGACTTTGGAGTTAGGTAGAATAAAAAAATGACAATGTCTAGTTCATGCTTTTCTTTTTTTACAACTTTCCCTTGAAAAGGTACTGGGGATATTCCACAGCACCTTTTAAAAAACACTTTGTGTAAAGGATGGCATGCATCATGGCAAGGAAAGGAGATGAAATTTTGCTATTGCTATTTTCAATACCAAGGTCTTCCCTAGTAGTTATTTCTGACATTAACTAGAAAATATCAGACATTTAAAAGGCAAAAACAATTTAATTTGTTTGTAGGAGAGATTCCTCAAGCAGAGAAAAGGGATTGAACACCCCCAATAGAACTATCAAAGATTGGATTGTGATGGTTTATATAGTGATTTTTTTTGAAGGAAATATTTCCGGGGTGGGGGGAGAAATTTTCATGAAGAACAAAAAAAATTGAATTAGTTGATACTAGGATTAATTGATATTTTGGAGTAGAACTCCATCCACAAGCCAACCTAATTTGTTCTATTTTTCCTCTTCATATTTAATTTAAAGAAAAGTATAGTTATTTTCTGATCTACTCCTCAGCCCTGTCATTTAATCTATCCTTATAATAAAAGAAGAAAAAATGTTCAGTTTAAACAGTGATTAAAACATGTCTGACCACATGTGCTGCTCCCCCATTTTTTACCTCTCTCTCTTTTCCAGAGTCAAGATTGTTAATTGAATTTCTTCTGAGATCACTGCCTTTTAGTGCTATTCCTATTTACATTAATAATGATGTTTTCCTTTATCAAAGAAGACAATGGCATCAGGAAGGTGATGTCATGACAAGCACTTGAATGGGATTTGAGTGAAGATGCTCATTTTCTCCTCCAGAGACATCTGTGTCCAGGGGGCAGATATGGAACAAGACAATTGGAGATGGCCCTGGATGTGAGGCAATCAGAGATAAGTGACTTACCCAAGGTCACACAGCTGACAAGTAAGATAACTGCCTTCCAGCAGTTTCAGGTATATGAACTTTAGGAAAAAAGAAAATTCTGATGGCTTAAAAACCAGATCTCCAAAAAGAAAAAATATATATATATATATATATATATATAATATATATACACTGTGTGTGTGTGTGTGTGTGTGTGTATAGAGAGAGATTTATCCATACAGATAGCTATATAACTATATACACACACACACACACACACACACATATACTTATACACATATATCTTTAGACACACTTTAAGTCTAATCTAAATTTTTAATACTTTATTCAATCTAAATAATACTTCGGTTCTTGATTTACAGCATTTGTTATTTTCTGAGATATAAATGCTCACACTGAAAATTTAACAATTGGAGTTCCTAAGATGGTTTGAGCTGGTGCCAGTATGCCTCTGGATGGGGTTAAGGAAAATATAAAATTGAAGCCATAATAGATCTGGAGGACCTTAAGATGTCAATTTACAGATAAGAAAACTAAGACCTTAAGGAAGTTATGTGATATAATCAAAAGTCACAGTAGGTAAGAAATGGAAAGAAATGGGAATCAAATCCAGAAATAAAGAGCTATTGTTCTTTTGTTTGTTTTTCCAACTTCACCTCAAAGAAACTTGTTAGAAAACTTGATTGAATGCTACCTGAGGTGTTCAAAGTTGAATGTCTGCCCTTAGAAAAAAATTTAAAAATTAGGTCAGAAAAAGGAAGGGACTAATTTAGAGATTTTCCTCCATAATGGAATTCAAAGAAATGTTTCTTAGATGGGACTCAAATGACTATTTAGAGAGCAATTTCCAAAACTGAAGGGTAGACTAGGAATGGTGTGATCTGTGTCCATGAGAGCTCACAAAGAAATAGAAAGGAAGACATTAAGCACTCAGGATCATGTAGAAAAGTGTTTTGGCTAAAGTGAATATATTCTGATTTATTTAACCACCAGGAGGCACTGCAGGTCAATAACTGATGAGTTCTCTCGTCCCTCTCCCAGAACTGATGCTTTCCATCCAATTCCAGAGGATGCTCTGGGTACCATCAAGTTCTTTATGGCTCTCAGAGATTTGGCTACCTCTTTTCTCTTGCTCTGTGTACTTTTGGAGGTAGCTGGGGGTGGTGGTGGCAGTCATTACTCTGATGCTTTAATGTGGACATATCCAATCAGACTGGGCTCATTCCCCAATCTACAGGTAAACCTTAGCCTCTCTAGATTCATTCTGAAATCCATGAAGTCCAATCATACATACTTGTATTTAGTACTTTCATCGTAATAATAGGAAAAGGGATGAAACCAAATATGTTAAACAAATACCACTAACATTTTCTACCTACCTGGAATCTCTCAATGTCTCTAAATCCACTTTCTGTTTCTTTGACAAGCCCCCTCACAAAAAAACAACAAAAAGTTGATGTGTTAAAATTCATACTTCCTCAAAGGCTATTTAGGGGCCCCATGTCCACCTGCATACTCTAACTAATGAGTCCTTCAAAAGGGAAGAAATGATAAATACAAAATGAAAAACAGGGTGATTATTGAAAATACACCAAACAGCTGGGGGATCTTAAAGGTTTCATTTAGATGGTGGTATTCAAATGTTTTTGCGTCTATGGAGTCTTTATTATTGATAATTTCGGAATACAGGCTCAGCAATTAGTGGTTAAATGAAACGGGAAGATCACTGAACTCTTAAAATTGCAACACAGCTGGTGGGTACTGGAATGGGGTAGAAAAGAGCTACTATAACCCCTCAGGGTATCAGAGAAACTGGAGGCTCTAGATATAACAGGCCTGGACCTGAGAAAATGGCTAGAGCACACACATATTACATAGCTATTATAATTCCTTAGTTTATGTAAGTAGACAAGAAGAGAGCATTTCAATTTTTTTTCTGTGTACAGAGGTGATCCAGTCACATCATACAGATCTCTGGTTTGTGTGAGAGTGAATTTTATTAGTAAGATCCCAAATCATCAGTGCATAAAAATGAAAAATAAATGTTACAATTCACGTGGTAAAGAACAAGATCCAGTTTTGAGGAATCCTCTTAGAGGTCTATTTTTAAAAATGAGAAAAGATTACATGCCTGATAAATGGTAGATGTGTACTTTTCTCCAAGGGACAAATATTACCCTCTCCAAAGACCTCCTGACTGTGGAATCAAATTTTAGTGGTCAAACTGCTGAACACTTAATAGAATTCCTTGTGCTGCCCTCTTGTTCCCCTCCCTTTTTTGGAAGAATCAATATTTGCATAGAATATCATATAGTAATGTATGTTGGCATTTGGATGAAATTATACTTTAGAATTAAACAGATATGAAATGGTTACTCTAGTTGTATGATCTTGAAGTAGTAATTTTCCTTCTTTTTGGGCCTTGATTTCCTCATCTATAAAATCAGAATAAATTTAGTTCTATAGTTCTGATCCTAGAATTTTTTTAAATGGCTGAACAAAAGTAGCCAACAAACAATTTAATCTTCTATCACCTGCAAAGTTCCAAACCCATGGTTACCTCTTGCTGGATTGAGGTAATATTTGCAAAGTGCTTATTAGAGTACCTGCTGGTCCATAATAGATGCTAAACAATTTCACTTCACTTATCTACCAAAAGGAATGTGTTTGAATTGAATTTTAAAGTACAAAAGGAAAACAGTATGTACAGAGAAAAGTGGGAACTTAATTGTGCAAAGCCTGCAATTCTTAGTCATTAAAAATTTTGAATCATATTCCAATGGTTCTCAGAGTGAGAGATTTTCTAATTTTTGATAAAACTTTTTCAGAGATAATTCAATACCTGGGGACTTGGTATTTGTTTTTTGAGTAATCTCAAAATTTTATGTAATTTTAAAAATAAACTATAATTTAAAAAATGCTAGCTGCCTAAATCTTGCCTCAGGATCTTTTATTTACTTTATTTGCCATGTCTTCAATGATTCCTACTGGCAATTCCTCAAAGCACATGGGGAATTATTTCTGAATTCATTCTTTATCTGGGCATATGGGCAGATGTTTTGTCATGTCTTTTGGACATGTGCTTGGTTATTTTGTTCATTAGAATTCCTATGTCTTCTAAAGATCATCTTTATGATGTTGTAATTGTATGAATTGCTCTGGTTCAGGCTACTTCATTTTGCATGGGCTTGGTGCATTTTGATTGTTTAGTTTGAAATTACACTAGCATTTAATGTTTATTAATGTTTAGCAACCAAGAACAAAGAACAAAGTAGAATGAAGTGTGAAAAAATGAAGCTATTCAAAAGATGTAATTATAATTTTTAGGATAGCTAGGTGTCACAGTGCATAAAGCACAGATCTTGGAGTTAGGGGAACAAGGGTTCTAATGTGGCCTCAGACACTTGACTCTTACTAGCTGTATGATCTTGGGCAATAATTTAACCTTGATTGCCTTGCAATCTAGGGCCAACTTCTGATGCATATCTGGCCACTGGACCCAGATGACTCTGGAGGAGAAAGTGAGGCTGGTGACTTAGCACAGCTGCCCCTCACTCGAATCTAATTCACATGCTTGTCATGGCATCACCTCCTTTGATGTTGTGATCTTCTTCAAAAATGAAGGACAAGCATTATTAATTATAACTTCTGAACTTTAAATAGCACAGGGGAAAAAAACAAATCATTCAGCATCCCTGATGCTTTTGTACTGAAAAAAGTAACTGACTAGTTGAAAAATTGCTACAGGGAAAAATAATCTTTTTGTGTCTACCAAAAGCTTCACATTTTAATATCTTTGCCCTCATTGTCTTCATCCTTCCTAATCTATTACTTCATTTTTTTTTTATTATATTGAGTACTGCTACAGTGGGACCCAGTGTGAAAATGCTACAGTTGATTTCATTGATCAAACTATAAAATCTAGCAACTGGCCAGAAAAAACTCGCTGTGGCCAGAAAACTCCATTAAAATAATAAATTAATAAATTTTCTGTACAGTTTATGTATCACTTGTGGCACTGTTGTGAAATTCATCAAAATCAGAATATCCCTAAGGATATTTTTGAGTCGAGGTTTCCATTAATCAAGGATAGTTGACCCTATGCCCCTTCCTCTCCAATCTTCCTCTGCACTTACTCTTTGTAAATAGGCTAGACAAGAAGTCAGACCCTTGCCCTCTTAAATGCTATATACTGTATATTCTTATACATTAGAAACATAGTGCAAAAATTCTCTAGACAATTAACAGCTGGGTTGGAGTATATTAAAGTGGATAGTGTCATTAATTTAAACACCTTAGATTCAAGTATTTAAGATAATTTGCATGAATTAACTTGTTAATAATTATTTAACTTGTCAGATATTTTAGCCTACTATATTTTAACATGTTCTTTTTAAAAATACTTTTTCATCTATACCTTTTGTTTTTCTACCTCTTATATTATTCAAACTACATTGTTTTACTGTAAATTTCCTCCTCCTCTATCCCCAAGAGTCATAATACAGAATTTTTGAAGAAAAAGTGTTCAGCAAAACTAATATATTATGGCACAGTTAGAGCACCATCCTTGGAACCAGTGGGACCTGAGTTCAAATCAGGATCAGATACTTAGTAATTACCTAGCTGTGTGATCTTAAGCAAGTTACTTAACCCCATTGCCTCAAATAAAAACAAAATTAAAATAAATTAATATATTGCAAAGCAGTATTCTGGAGCCATGGGATCTCTCTTCTGTAAAGATGTCAGAGGAAATGTTTTTCTTAACTATTTTTTAAATAGATGTAAATATTTTATTTTTAATTGAAATTCTATTTTATTTTTCTAGTCACATGCAATGATAGTTTTGCAACATTTTATCCATTTTCAAATTTGAGTTCCATATTTTTCTACCATCTTCCTTTCTCTTCTCCTCCCCATGGCAGCAAATAGTCTGATAAAAGTTATACGTGTACATTCTAATTTAACATATTTCCATATTAATCATGTTGTGAAAGAAGAATAAGAGCTGAGAGGAAAGGGGAAAAAACTCATCTATTCTTTTTTATATTTTTGTATTTATTTTCACACTGCTACAAAGTCTTGGTGTAAAAGTACATATCCCCGCAAAGATAAAGAAATCTCAAGAAAAATAAAGTGAGAGGAAAAAGGTATACTTCAATCTGTGTTCAGATACCATCAGCTTTGTCTCTTAGATACATCATAATCTTTATTGTAAGTACATCAGTGTAGTTGCTTCGATATATTAACCCACAGTTGCTATTGCTAGCTATATTTCCCTCCATCTTGTCTATCCCTTCTCAAAAGCATGTTGTATCTGATTACCTTCCCCCACAAACTTCCCTTTCTTCTATCACCTACATACCCCCCATCCCCTTTCTTCCATCCCTTCCCTCCCTTCCCTTCCCTCCTCTTCTTTCCTCTAGGTTGGGATAAATTTCTATACCCTATTGAATGAGAGTGAAGGCTTATTTATTCCCCCTCTCCTTCTGCACTTACACTCCATTGTAAAAGCTTTTTCTTCCCTCTTTCTAAAATATCTTAGCTCATTCTATCTCTCCTTTCCCTTTCTTCCAGTACATTCCTTTCTCTCCCATTAACTCCATCTTTATAATATATTATACCTACATATTCAGCTCCCTCCTGTTTCTCATCTGTATATGCTCCTCACTGCCCTAATAAATGAGAAGGGTTATATGAGTTATCAGCATCACCTTCCCATGCAGGAATACAAGCATTAAATACCTTAAAAGTTGTCCTTCCTGCCCATTCTCTATGCTTCACCTGAGTCCTGTACTTGAAGATCAAACTTTCTGTTCAGCGCTGGTCATTTAAACAGTAAAGTAGAAAAGTCCTCTATTTCATTCAGTGTCCATCTTTTCTCCTGAAAGGAGAAATTTTGCTGGGTAATGGACCCTCAGTTGTAATACAAGCTCGTTTACTTGTATTCAAAGACCACCTATAGGTCTTTAATGTAGATGTTGCTAAATTCTGTATAACCCTGACTGTAGCTCCATGATATTTGAATTATTTCTTTATGGCTATGGTAATATTTTCTCTTGACTTGGAATTTCTGGAATTTGACTATAATATTTCTGGGAGTTTTTATTTGGGTATCTCTCTCAGGAGGTGATCAGTGGATTTCCTAAATTTCTATTTTACTCCCTGCTTCTAGGATATTAGGGCATTATTCCTGGAGAATTTCTTGAAAAATTAAGTCTAGGCTTCCCCTGGTTATGATTTTCAGGTAGTCCAATAATTTTAAAATTATCTCTTCTGGATCTGTTTTCCAGGTCAGTTGTTTTTCCAGTGAGATATTTCACATTTTCTTTGAGTTTTTCATTCTTTTGGTTTTGCTTTATTTTTTTCTTGATTTCTCACAATGTCATCTGCTTCTCTTAATTCCATTCTACATTTGAAGGAATTATTTTGTTCAGAGAACTTTTTCACCTCCTCCTCTTTCACCTCCTCCTCTTTCACCTCCTCCTCTTTCACCTCCTCCTCTTTCACCTCCTCCTCTTTCACCTCCTCCTCTTTCACCTCCTCCTCTTTCACCTCCTCCTCTTTCACCTCCTCCTCTTTCACCTCCTCCTCTTTCACCTCCTCCTCTTTCACCTCCTCCTCTTTCACCTCCTCCTCTTTCACCTCCTCCTCTTTCACCTCCTCCTCTTTCACCTCCTCCTCTTTCACCTCCTCCTCTTTCACCTCCATGTTCCTGGTATTCTCCTTATTGTCATTTTGAACTTTTTTCTTCCATTTGATGCAAACTGGTTTTTAAGATGTTATTTTCTTCAGTATTTTTTTATTTCTCCTTCACCAAACTGTTGACTTGGTTTTCATGATTTTCCTGTATCACTCTCATTTCTCTTCTCAATTTTTCCTCTATCCCCATTACTTAGTTTTCAAAATCTTTTTGAGCTCTTTCATATCCTGAACCTAAATCATATTTTTAGGTTTTTTTTTTTTTTGCAAGGCAATGGGGTTGCTAAGTGGCTTGCTCAAGACCATACAGCTAGGTAATTATTAAGTGTCTGAGACTGGATTTGAACTCAGGACCTCCTTACTCCAGGGCCGGTGTTCTATCCACTGTACCACCTAGCTATTCCTCATACATTTCTTGGAGGTTTTCCTCATATCTATTCTTAAGGGTCAAGTTTGGTCATTATAATTTTGTAATATTCATTCAGTTTTGACTGTTTCATTGCTTTTTAAATTTACACTGCTGTGATCATTGGATATATTTTTTCTTCAATCTGTTTACTTTGTATTAGACAGAATAGAACTTTCTATGCATTTCTATATTATTATATTCTTTTTTTCTTATGATAGTAATATGCCCATATAGTCATGTGATTCAATGGATAGAATGTGGGATGTATTGCTGGAGGATCATAATTAAAAATCACAACTCTGTCATTCATTATCTGTGGGTCATTGCTGAGCTATGCTTTTTAGTTTTCTCAACTTTAAAAGAAGTAGTTGGAATCAACATATAAAGCTATGATCCTATATAATGTAATTTGTTTAGTCATCCTCCAGTCAGTGAAGATATACTTTATTCCTAGTTCTTTTCACCAAAAAGGTGTTGTTATGAATAATTGGTACATATGGGACTTTTTTTGGTAATTGTAATTTTTTTGTAATTTTGAACTTGTGCTATACAGTGGAATCTCTGAGTCAAAGGATATGGACAATTTGGTTCCTCTTGTTACAACAATCTAAGTTGCTTTTTGGAATAGTTCACTAATTCATTTATCCACCACATGTAGTGGTCCTTCATAGAACAATCTTTTCAAAATTTTTCTATCATTTTTCCTCTTTGCAAGTCTCAAGTGTGCATTAGTTTGCATTGAAACTTTTTTTGTATAGCTATTTAAGTTTTCTGACTCTTTTCAAAAGTGTTGGTTCATGTCCTTTGATATCTTCTGTTATTCATGTATTTTTTTTAGGGTTTTTTTTTTTTTTGCAAGGCAAACGGTGTTAAGTGGCTTGCCCAAGGCCACACAGCTAGGTAATTATTAAGTGTCTGAGACCGGATTTGAACCCAGGTACTCCTGACTCCAAGGCCGGTGCTTTATCCACTACGCCACCTAGCCGCCCCCATTCATGTATTTTTAATTAAACTTTAATACCTGTACAATATGATTATTTTAAATTTATTTAACTATGTGATATCAACTGTTAAAGTTTAATTTTTATCAGATGGCTTTGTAATTTTCCTAATTTTTGTGAAAAATCAGGAGTTTTTCCATAGGTAATTGGTTTCGATTCCCTAGAATTTTCTAAGGTAACTTACTAAGTTAACAAGAAATAGAGGTAGTTTTGTTTCTACTTTGTTTATATTTATATCCTTTGATTTATTTTTTCTGGTCTTATTGCTCTTGCTAACATTTCTAGAAACAAAAAATAGTGGGAAATACTAAGAAAATTCTCCTATTTAACTAATAAAACTTCATGTTTACTTGGTACTTTTAATTTTAGCTTTTTGGTTTTAAATAGATATTTTTATCATATTAAAAGAGTCCTTGGGGGCAGCTAGGTGCCACAGTGAATAGAGCACCAACCCTAGAGTCAGGAGTAGCTGAGTTCAAATCCGGTCTCAGACACTTAATAATTACCTAGCTGTGTGGCCTTGGGCAAGCCACTTAATCCCATTTGCCTTGCAAAATCCTTAAAAAAAAAAAAAAAAAGAGTCTTCCAGGCAGCTAGGTGATGCAGTGAATAGAACACTGGCCCTGGAGTCAGGAGTACCTGAGTTGAAATCCGTCCTCAGACACTTAATAATTGCCTAGTTGTGTGACTGTGGGCAAATCACTTAACCCCCTTGCCTTAAATTAAAAAAAAAAAGAGTCCTCTGATTATATTTTGTAGGGTTTTTGGCATATTGTATAGTATTTGTCAAAAGCCGTTTCTGCATCTGGTACGATCATGTGGCTTATATAATTTGTTTTTTATTATGATTATTCATTCTACTTATTGTTTCCCTAATGTTGACTCATTCTTGCATTCCTAGTAAAAATGCAAATTGTTCATAATGAATGATTTCAGGGGGATAAATTGATGTAATCTTCTTGGTAACATTTAAATTTTTTTAAAAAATATTCATTTATATCTCTCTTTGCTTTATCCTATCCCAGTTTGGATAGTAATAGACTATTTCTTTTACAAGAATAATTTGGTAAAGTGTCTTCTTTTGCAATTTTTTTTCCTTTATTTTATTTACACATTAATAAAATATTTTTTTTTTAGGTTTTTTTGCAAGGCAGACAGGGTTAAGTGGCTTGCCCAAGGCCACACAGCTAGGAAATTATTAAGTGTCTGAGACCAGATTTGAACCCAGGTACTCCTGACTCCAGGGCCGCTGCTTTCTCCACTAAGCCACCTAGCCGCCCCTAAAATATTATTTTTAAGAGTAAACATAATACCTCTTCCCCCAGAAAAATGTAAAACCTCGTGAGAAATAACGTAAAAGAAAGAGGAAAAAAAAGTGTTTCAGTCTGTGTTCTGATACCATGAGCTCTGTCTCAGGTGGATTAAATTCTTTATCATGAGTCCATCACAGAAGTTTAGTCCACATTTTTTCCACAGTTACTTTTGCTGATTGTAATTTCCTCCATCCATTCCTCCCCACTACCATCTATTATATTTTCTCTCTCCTTTTACTCTGTCCCTCTTCTAAGATGTGCTGTAGGATAGCTGAGTGGTGCAGCAGACAGAGCACTGGCCCTTGGGCCAAGAGGGCCTAAGCCTACATAACACCCCAGAGAATCAGCAACCACTGGCTCTGTGGTCCTGGACAGGCCACTCAATCCCAGCACCTTGCAAAAAATAAAAAAATGTGTTATATCTGACTAATATCTATTCTCTCCTATGATCTACCCTCTCTTCTATCATTCACATCCCCTCTTCCCCCCTCTCTCCTTTTTTCTCTTGATGTCTATACACTCTTGAGTGTGCATGCTGTTTCCTCTCTGACTCTTTTCTGATGACAGTGAACATTCCCTCATTTTCCCTCACCTTCCCCCTTCCCATATCATTGCAAAAACAGATCTTTTATATGAAATATCTTAGCCTATTCCACCTCTCCTCTTATTCCTAGAACATTTCTCTTTTAGTCATTGACTAATATTGACAATATGTCTTCAAATTCAGCTCTCTCCTGTGCTTCATCTATAAAAACTCCTACCTGCTTTATTAAATGAGAAAGTTCATATGAGTATTATCAGTATCAGTTTTCTATGCAGGAATACATGCAGTTCATCATCATTAAGTCCCTCATAATTTACCCTTCTCCACTCTCTATGCTTCACCTGTGTTCTGTACTTGAAGGTCAAAATTTCTGTTTAGCTCTGGTCGTTTCAACAGGAACATTTGAAATCCCCCTGTTTCATTGAAAGTCCATCTTTCCCCCTGGAAAACAATGCTCAGTTTTGCTGGGTAGTTTATTCTCAGCTACATTCCAAACTCTTTTGCCTCCCAGATTATTATATTCCAAGCCCTATGAAATAACATCTAAATTCATAAAACTATAACTGAAATACAAAAAGATATAGATAACAATACAAAAATAATGATTTATGCACCCTTTACACATTTGTATGAATTCTCAATAGCATACAGACTTCTAGAGAAATACAATATATATTAAAGAAGTCTATATGCTATTGAGAATTCATACAAATGTGTAAAGGGTGCATAAATCATTTAGATGTTATTTCATGCAACTTTGTTTAACATTCATAATGATCTGATTCATTTTCTTCAGTTTCTTAACTACTGTATAAGTTTGTGATTGAATTCCTGTTTTTTTGGGGGGAGAGGGGGGAATTCATTTGATACAAAGTGGAGGTTTCAGATGATAACCTTAGAGAAAAAGAGACTCCTGGCTCCTCAGGAACACTCCTAGAATGCTGAGGAAGGAGTCTCATTTACTTTTTAAACCAAGAATGTTAATGTGTTTGGGGGACAGGAGTTCAGTGAGGATACTCAAGTCCATAGTCAAACTAAAATTTATGAAAATTAGTTTTCCATTCCATTTTCTTGTATTTGTACTTCTAGTATTTTTAAAATTTCTCTCCAAGCTATTTAAATTTTCTGAGACTTGATTTCTTCATCTACAAAATGAGGATAATATAAATGCTGGCTATTATTATTTGGCATGAATTCAATATTGTAAAGCACCACTTTTATTGATTTCTTTGGTATGTTCTCCCTTTTAACAATGACCTTCCCAAAATATGCTAGAAATGAACACAAAACTCCAGATGTGTTCTTACTATGACAGAAATCATCTCTCTCTGAAACAGGAAAACAACATCTATTTTTAGATTTAAAAAACCTGGATATTCCTCCTCTCCTATATGAATCCTGCCCATTTAAAAATTTTATTTCATTTCTTTTATATGTAAAAAACTATTAAAGATATTCTAAAGATTGACTTCTCCCTTATTTCAACACTTGTGTGATTTTTTTTTTAATTCAAACATGTTGAACCTCAATTCTGTTGTGTTGTTTTTTGTGTTGTGTCTGATTCCTCATGATCCCATTTGGGGTTCTCTTGGCAAAAGATATTGGAATGGTTTACCATTTTCTTCTTCAGTTCATTTTACAGATGAAGAGTGGAAGCAAATAGGGTTAAGCAACTAGTCCAGGGTCACACAGCTAGTAAGTATCTGAGGCCACATTTAAACTCGCATCTCCTGGCTCCAAGGCCAGTGCTTTATTCACTTCACCCACCAAGATATCCCCTTGGTTCTAGATTACATAATGTTTAATACTTGATTATATTTTGCTTTTATACTTCAATATTCAATAATCCAAGATTTGGGAGAGATCTAGGCACTCCCTTAAGCAATGTAATTGTTATATAATTTAAGAGATTTTGGGTGGGTGGGTGGAAGGGGGGGAATTAATGTTGCTGAAAAATTCAACAACATGTGGCCAGTCCAGTGATGAATATCCCTTAATTTACATAGATTTGTACTTGGATGATCATTTCATCTTGAAAGCCTTTCCATTATGATAGGACATATCAGATATTGTACACTAGTGGCATATCTTTGGAGAACCTATTGTTATCTCTCCATAATGATGATGAATTAACACAAGATTAAGATAATGATTTTATATTTTATCCTCAGTTTTATTAATTTTCCTTTTTCAACTTTCAAAAATCATTTTTTTACTCTCTCCCTCCCTTTCTCCCTCCCTTTCTCCCTCCCTTTCTCCCTCCCTTTCTCCCTCTCCCATTGGAAAAAGAAGCAAACCTTTGTCCTATTTTGCATGCTGAGATATCATACTTCATCATCACTAGTTCTCTGGAATTATGGTAATTGTGATAATTATATGCTTCAATTTTTTCATATGTGTTAATAATGTCTTCTCAGTAAGACTGATTTTTGACAGTAGGTTTTATGTTGAATACTTACATACTTTTTTCCTATATCTGACAGTGATTTAGGCCCAATGTCTATCATAATATTTACTTCATAAACTGATTCCAACTGAGCATTGAAATTATAATTCTCTCGTAGTCCAGTGTGTAAAGATCTACTGAAGTCTAAGATGTTACAAATAAGAGAGTATCCCTTGATTCTCTATCTTGATGTAGTAAGAATTCATTTTGCTTCTTCACAGGCTGAAGGAGGGAAGACATAATTATATATAAAATGAATCATAACTTGAGCTTGATGAATATGGTTTTTAGCTAAAGAAGACATCATGTAGCACAATGGGAGTTTACAAGTAAACAATTTAAGATCTGTGGGAAAGCGTTTAACTATATGGTAGAGGCCAGTAAGTCACTTCCGTTTACGGAGTTGTCTGACAGCATGGTCAGAATGTTGTCTCAATTATGCTTGTATTTTTAGAAAATTGAATATTGAGTCATGGAAATGGCCTTATAGATCAGCTGCTCCAGTCTCTGATTTTACAAATGAAGAAGCTGAAGCCCAGAGCACCTGTGTGACTTGTAAATCTCTAGAGAGTAAGCACAGGATCAAAACTTTTAAATAAAGAGCCTACAAGATAAACATCTTGTTAGCTTCTTATTACAAGGTCTATTCAGTGTGAATGATTTGATTTTCTGCTGTTAGAACTTTATTAAATTAAATTGTTTACCAAAAAAGTTACTGGTGACTAGATTATCAAGATGAATCTCAGAGGACAAAAATTCAATTATTAGTTTTCATCTGCTCAGAGATAAAAATGGTATTTTATATAAAATTTTATTCAGAAATCATGGAATTTAAACAAAAATAATTTTAGTTAATAAAATATTGTTGAGTCCCTTTACCGGACATCATATGTTGAGTCCTTTTTTGGACTCATATGCTGAGTCCCAGTTCTGGACTCTCTCAATTTTCCCCAGGCAAGCATTGGAGGGGCAGGAGACAAGGATACCAAAGGAGACAAGTACTCCATCAAGATCTCAAAGTGCTCAGTTTATTTACCAAAATGCCAGTGCTTAAATACCTTTCCAGTCTCTTATCTGCTCCCATATCAATTCCTAAGATAAAACTCTGGTGTTCAAGGACACCAGGTGAAGATAATTTACAATCCTCCCATACACAAGGGTTCCTAACCAAATATAATATTACTATAATCAGTCTTTTATTCTGAATATAGAAATATAAAGTCAATGATGACTTAGTGTGCAAAACCAGGACAATTAAAGGAATCGAATTGAGATGAAACAAGGAGAATGTATTTAATTGACTCCTTCCTGCAGAGGTAATATGGACCAAAGAATTAAAGATTAAGAGTCAAGTGGTACCTTGGAAGAGACTTAGAAGAGACAGCTAGGTGGCATAGTAGATAGACCACCAGTCCTGAAGTCAGGAGGATTTGAATTCAAATCCAAACTCAGATACACGATTTCTAGCTGTGTGACCTTACCCTTAACCCCATTGACTAAATTTAAAAAAAAATTTGTAGATGGGAAAATTGAGGCACAGGAAGGTTAAGTGCTTTGCCCAGGGCTACAAAACTACTAAATATTTTAAATAAGATTTAAAACCAAGCCCTCAGTGTTAGACCAGTGGGTAAGAAACAGGATTTGGAATAAAATATTCCAAATTGATTTTATATCTACTACTGAATTGCTTGCTTCTGTTCATATCAGTATTGTTTATCTTACCCATATTCTCCTCCCAGTCTCTTTTTTTCTCATCAACAAAATGAGAATTAATAAATGCAGATAACATTATTTTGTAACTATCATTAATTCATTTGATAGGGCTACAGCCAGGAAAAAAATGTAGAGAACATTCAAAAGGTATGGTCTATGCTTTCTAGTAAGTTTTTTATTTTCTTAAAATTCTTTTTTATTATAAATTTAACGGTTATTTGGGCAGATAGGTAGTAAAGTAGAAAAAGCAAGCCACCCTAGAGTCAGAAAAACCATCTTTTTGACTTCAGATACTCATTAGCTATCTGATCCTAGATAAGTCACTTAAC
Organism: Macrotis lagotis; assembly: GCF_037893015.1. Taxonomy (NCBI): domain Eukaryota; kingdom Metazoa; phylum Chordata; class Mammalia; order Peramelemorphia; family Peramelidae; genus Macrotis; species Macrotis lagotis. Next base: position 385,986,631 of record NC_133666.1, read on the forward strand.
CTGTTCAACTCAGTTTCTCATCTATAAAATGAACACTAGAAGGAAATGACAAATCATTCTAATATCTTTGCCAAGAAATCCCCAAATGGCATCACAAGAGTTGAAAACAACTGAAACAACTCGATAACACCAATAAACCATTATTTCTCCAGTGATGCCATATGACTTCAAATCATGGAACATCACAATCTCAGAAGAGTAAAAATTTCAATTTATGTAAGAGGCAATGGAGAAGAGGCATAAAGCAAACAAAAGCAGACTTTAGCATATTTCTAATGATGACTTGCAAGAAGAGACAAAAAAGAAATCTTTAAGAAATCAAACATGATCAGAAAGAGCTGTGGGTAGGTCATGTATTGAAAAGAGTCGGACAGATAAAAACCTGATTGCTACACTGTGTTGGATAAATTATCTAGGGAGTATTTGTAGAACAGAATGAGAAAAAAACAATGCAGTATGAGAGGTGGTTTTGTTATAATACAAACCATAGATTATTGACATTGATGAGATCACAGATCCTTTTGAAGTATTTTTTAAAAGCATATTAAAAAACCAGTTTAAAGATACTAATCCCAACAGAAAATAAACACCCACATCTTGGATCTTATCAGTAATTTGACTAAATTTACTAGTCAACTCAAACTTTTAATTCTCCAGGTAAACATGCATAGGTTCTCTTAAAGTCATGATCTGGTTATTTTACAAGTTGTTTAGTAATGACAAATACATATATAATTTACATAGCATTTTAAAGTTTGCAAAGTACTATTCAAATATTATCTCATTTGATCCTTAGAACAACACTGCCTGAAAGGTAGTTGTTACTTTTATCCCTATTGAGAAAATTGAGAGCATAGGGTTAAGTGACTAGTTTAGGATTATATAATCAATACACAAATTTGAATTAAAGTATTCCAGGTCCTGTACTCTTTCCTCTGCATCTCCCAGCTATATACTCAAGGTAAATATGTTGTTTTTATATGCACACACATATATATGGTAAAAAGTAGGATGAGTTTTCTGACATATAAAGTAAGTTCTTTGAAAAGTCTGTCATTGGATTCAATGATTGATTATTGCTGGTTTTAGGTTTAGGTTTTCTTAACTCAAGGAGCACAAGTGTGTTCAGGAAACTTGAAAAACCCCAGCAAAGTACAGTATGACTGCCTCTCCAAACTGGACAGTTAATAAAGAAATTAACAGAAACAAAACCCCAAACTTGGTGTAGTAGGGTGAAGAGTAGCAAAAGAAGAGAAGAAATACTACAAATCTGTTACATAGTTTCAACTTAACTCTCACTGCAATAAAGCAATATTTTTACACTCTCCTACTCTTTATAATTTTTCCAAATCATTTTGACCTTACTAAAAACCTCTCCATAGGTCCTCTTCCCCCAGCCTCTAAACTGAGAATATAGCTTTACATTTTACTGGAAAACAATTGAGGTTATTTGCTGAGCACATTCCCTCTTCAAAACAATCCTCCCAACTCTACAATTTCATGAGTTGCTCTCTGAATACCTAGAATTCTCTACTTCCTCATTTTCACCTTTTGGTCTCTTTCCAATCACATCTAGAGTCCCATCTATAAGAAATCTTTGCTAATCCCTTTAATTCTGATGCCTTCCTTTTGTCAATTATCTCCAATTAATCCTATAAGCATTTTTTTTTTTACTTTGTTGTTTGCACACCCTCCACATTGGACTCAGATCTTTTAAATCAGGGGTGTGAAACTTTTTTCTACTAAGGGATACATATATATATATATATATATATATATATATATATATATATATATGTATATAATACTTAACTGTTAGATTTGGTCAAACATTAAATTAATTCACTCCTAAAAATCTCCTGGATTAATTGAATTTCTAGTCCTGCCTGTGGTTGGTAGTGTTGGTAGATCAGACATTCCCCATTCCTGTTTAAAATCAGGGACTGTTTTTTCCTTTCTTTATATTCCTAGTGTTTGGCACATAGTAGGCACTTTAAAATGCATTTGAATGAGGAGGAGGAGGAAGAAGAGGAAGATAACAGGCCCTGAATGTTAACTTCATCAGACCTTTGAATGTAGAATGAAGTTTAAGAAGGGAAAAATTTTTTAAATTAAAAAATAAACCCTATACCAAGATAAGATCCAAATGGATACAGGATTTAGATGTAAAAGATAATATAAGCAAACTAGAAGATCAAGGAGTAGTTTAACTGTCAGATATATAGAAAGGGAAACAGTTTGACCAAGGAAACTAGATAATAAACCAAAACAAACTAAATAATTTTGACTACATTAAATGAAAAAGCTTTTACACAGACAAAACCACTGTAATCAAGAGCAAAAGAAATGTAGTAAATTGGGAAACAAATTTTGCAACTAGTATTTCTGACAAAAGACTCATTTCTTAAATATACAGAGAACTGAGTCAAATTTTCAAAAAATTAAGCCATTCCCCAATTGACAAATGGTCAAAGGATATGCAAAAGCAATTTACAGCTGAGGAAATCAAAGCAATCCAGGGTCATATGAGAAATTACTCCAAATAATTACTTATTAGAGAAATGCAAATTGAAGCATCTCTGAGATACCACCTCACCCCTCTCAGACTGGCCAATATGAGGAGAAAGGACAATGTTGGAAGGGATGTGGGAAATCTGGGACACTAATACATTGTTGGTGGAGCTGTGAACTCAGCCAACCTTTCTGGAAAGCAATTTGGGATTATGCCCAAAGGGCAACAAAAATGTGCAGACCCTTTGACTCAGCAATACCACTACTGGGTCTATACCCTGAAGAGATGATAAAAAAGGGTAAAAACATCACTTGTACAAAAATATTTATAGCAGCCCTGTTTGTGGCAGCAAAAAATTGGAAATTAAGTGAATGTCCTTCAATTGGGTAATGCCTTAGCAAACGGTGGTGTATATGTCTGTCATGGAACACTATTGTTCTATTAGAAACCGGGAGGGATGGGAATTCAGGGAAACCTGGAAAGATTTGCATGAATTGATGCTGAGCAAGATGAGCAGAACCAGAAAAACACTGTGCACCCTAACAGCAACATGGAGGTGATAATCAACCCTGATAGACTTACTCATCCCTTCAGTGCAACAACCAGGGATAATTTTGAGCTGTCTGCAATGGAGAATGCCATCTGTATCCAGAAAAAGAATTATGGACTTTGAACAAAGACCCAAGACTATTACCGTCAAATTAGGGGGGAAAAGCGTTATATTATTATGTAATTTTTACTATCTCATACTTTATTTTTCTTCCTTAAGGATATGATTTCTCTGTCATCACATTCAACTGAGATCAATATATAACATGGAACCAATGTAAATACTAACAGAATGCTTTCTGTGGGGATGGGGAGGGAAGCAAGAATGGGGGGAAAATTGCAAAACTCAAAATAAATAAAATCTTTCTTTTAAAAATAAAAAAGATGTCACTATTAAAACAATATGGATGTTTTTTTTAAGTTTATTCTCCAATTACATACAAAGATAATATTCTTTCATCCTTTTACAAGCTTTCAATTTCTACATTTTTCTACCATCTCTTCCCTCTCCCCATGGCAGCAAATAATTTGATATAGGTTATGCATGTACAATTATTTTTAACATATTTTCAAATTTGTGAAATAAGAATTAGAACTAAGGGGGAAAACCCTGAGAGAAAAAGAAAAAAACAAAAGAAATTTTAAGAAGTGAATATATTATGCTGTGCTCTGCATTTAGAATGCATAGTTTCTACTCTGAATGTGGATGGCATTTTCCTTAACAGGTCTCTCAGGAGTGTCCTTACTCACTAAACTTCTGAAAGAAGCTGCTTCCATACTCATGGATCATCTCACAATGCTGTTCTTAAAGTTCTTCTGGTTCTGCTCACTTCACTCAGTATTAGTTCAAGCACATCTTTCTAGGCTTTTCTAAAGTCAAACCACCTAATGATTTCCCATCAAACAAAAGTACTCCTTAACATTCATATGCCATAACTTATTCAGCCATTCAATTGAGAGAGGCTTTATAAAAGTTTCAGTAGAGCAGAACATACAAGTGACTCATAATTATAAATAGTCCAGAGAGATTTAAAATAGCTTTTTATTCATTAAATAACTTTTCTGCAGAAAAGTACCATTTCTTTTAGTGGAAAAAGGCACCAAATTGTGACAATGTCTAGTCTTATATGCAGTTTGAAAGCCTTGTTCCTCTTCCCCTTCGAGTTAGCCATTGGTTTGAATCATCAGGGTTACAACCTAATCAATATGCTCACCCCCCATACCATTCTCTAATATGCTTTCCCCACCCTGGTCATTAAACTCATGAACACAGGGGAGTCTATAGTATGTATGAATCACATAAAGCAGGCACACTTGCAAAAGTCAGGAACCCTTGGTCAGGACCATATGGAACACACTGATCTAATTTCAGGTCTGACCAGATTGGGATCAATTCTTTTGTCTTCCTTTATACTCATATACCTGGACGTAGGGTCAATAGCCAAAGGCAGACTCCAATCTTTGTAATGTGTGTATGTATGTATGTGTGTATATATACATGTATATACTATATGTGTATATATAGTATATATATATATATATATATATATGTATATGTACATATATATATATATACATATATATACTATATATAATATATAATATATGACAATCTCATATTCTGCAAAAGCCAAACGCCCTGGATTCCTCATAATACTGGATTGTAAAAAAGTGTTACCATATCATTTCTCATTGTGAAAGCATAAGCTACATATTAATATTTATTAATCCTTCCCCAAAATGTGTAAGCATAACCTGCTACTTGAAGTATATTGGATGGTGATTTTTTTTTTCCCATTGCCTCTCTGATTTTGGCAAATTCCTACTGCTTTTCCTCAAAAGAAGATTTGTAAATCCACATTGCCTAATATAAATATGTTGACACAGGTTGCATGTCAGCCTGAGATTATTCTGGATGATATCTAGTGTATCAAAATAAATTAGAGCTCCTTTGGTTTGCAAACAACAGCCTGAGCAAGCCTCTTGGCCATGTGGCAGCCTAGGTCTCATATTTATGAGCTCTAAGTAGAGTGTGGATAAAGTGTCCCTTTGTTTAGGTTTCTTTGATTGTCCTGGTCTCTTGCTAATGGGGAAATTTACAAAACCATTTACGAGAAGTCTGTCTCTTCAAATCACCATCTTTTCTATTGCATTTCTCAGCAACTGGAACTAGTAATATTCAACAAGTCAAATTGCTTCTTTTTTTAGCTTTTTCAATGGCATCCTTCTCTTCCTGTTTGTGTAATGGATCACTCTTTGGGAAGCATAGGTATTATTCTCCAATAACATTGCCTTCTCATCTCTGGGCTTAAGTGTATTTTATTTTCATAGATTAAATTTCTCTAGACTTGTGTCCATGCAGAACAAAAGCAATTGTGCCAGATACCTGGCAGGATCCATTCAAGAGCAGGAAGAAGGGGAAGGAGAAAGGGAAAGCATGTCCCCAGGAGCTATGCTGTCTGCCATACTGAACTTAGTGGTTAGGTGATGTGAGGCCAGCTGAAGTGGAAAGTCAGAGTCATTCAATGAGACTGAGCTATATGGGTTCCTTGGTATCTCTGTTTCCCCTTTTACTCTTCCTCTATTTCAGCTACATTGGGTGAGAAGCACTTGAGTTCCAAGAATTGTGGGGAGCTACTGATGTCATGTGAACCCACAGGCTAGACCATAGGCAGGACCTGGCCTCAATGTAGGAAGGGGAATTTTGTTGAAATTGGTCTACATTCTTTCATGGAGAAGGAGATGCTGAAAATTGGCCCTAATAAGTAGGAGGATGCAAGACATGAAGAAATTGTAGTCTTGACAATGACTTGCTCTACCCTTCTATTTCTACTTCTGATCTGGTTACTCTGGCAGCTAGGTGGCACAGTAGATAGTGTCAGGCCTAAAGTCAGAAAGACTCATCTTCCTAAGTTCAGATCTAACCTCAGACACTAGCAAACTGTATGTCCCTGGGTAAGTTATTTAACCCTGTTTGTTTCAGTTTGCTCATCAGTAAAATGAGCTGGAAAAGTAAATGGCAAACCACTCCAGTATTTTTTCTAATAAAATTCTCAGATGAGGTCATGAAGAGTTGGACATGACCAAAATAACTAAACTTCACAGCACATTTATATATGGGCATATATGGGTATATACTTATGTGTCTGTGTAACCATTTTTGGATATGCATGTAGTCTCACTTCATAGAACTGGGCACTAGACTAGAGTTGCTTGCTTTGAGGGAAAGTTCTATTTCATTTGCGTCTCTGTGCCTGATACATAGTTTTTATTTAATAAACTTTTTTTGATTAATTGATTTTTAGCCCATCTACACAATCTTTTTTGGCTTTAAACATAGCTAAAAATGCCACCATTCTCATCTTAAGTATTCATGATCAATAATTATTATATTGTAAAGTGATTGAATGGCATGGTTTCTAAGAGTAACATCATATTTATCCTCAGCTATATATCTTGGCTTTCATCTTCAGGATATATCTTTTAAGAATCTGAGATGACCTATGAGTTCCCCTAAATATTGAATCTATTATTATTATTATTATTATTATTATTATCATCATCATCACAGGTCTTGGGGATAAATAAGCTTCCTCAACACAATATTTTTTAAAATTTTTGCATATTAAAGCAATTGAAAAAGCTGACAAAAGTCTACCAGTTATTCATATACAGTGGAATTCTCTGGTTCTATACTACAAAGAGCATTTGACCTTAGGATATTTGCTTAAAGTTGTTTTTCCAGTAGTTGCTAATTTGCACTGGTGAAACATTTCCTTGCCAGAGGATCATATTCAAAGTACAATCAATTATCAAGGGACCTCAGAGGTTATCTAATCCAAACTCTTCATTTAATAGATGAGGCAGCTGAGGACCAAGCTAATTAGCTAATTGGTCAAGGTCATATAAGTGCTTAAAATCAGAAGTGAGTTTTGGGCCAGGTCCTCTGACAGCAAAAATAGTACTCTTTGTCTGCCCTTCTCACACTGATAAAATCATAGATTTGGATGAAAATATTTTTAAAATGCTCATTATGAATATCCTTTCTTCTGTTAAGCAAGGATCTATGATTTTATCAATGGGAGACATACTGTTCATTATCCCACCAGAGTTTCATACACACACACACACATATATATATATATGTGTGTGTGTGTGTGTGTGTGTGTGTGTGTGTGTGTATGTGTGTGCATGGTTGAGAGAGAAAACCGTTTGTGTGTGTGTGTGTGTGTATGTGTGTGCATGGTTGAGAGAGAAAACCGTTTGTGTGTGTGTGTGTGTGTGTGTGTGTGTGTGTGTATGTAGCCATGGTTTTAAAACTTCATTACCCAGGGGCCAACCTTTATGCTATTAACCTTTCCAGAAAACATTCTGAGCTAGGGAACTGAAAATTACTATTTAGTAGAAATAGTAGTAGCAGTAGCAGCATAGAAAATGTAATAGTAGCAATTTGTTATTGATCTGACCAGTCACTTCCAACTCTTTGTGGCCATATTTGGAGTTTTTTTTGGCAAAGATACTAGAGAGGTTTGTCATTTTCTTCTCAAGCTCATTTTACAGATGAAGAAGCTGAGGAAATAGGGTTAAGTGACTTGCTCGGGAAGGCAAATTTGAAGTCCTCCTGACTCCAGGCCCAGCCCAGTGACACCCACTACAATAGTAGTAATGACTAATATTTGAGTAGAGGGAACTAGTTAATATAGTGCGCAGAGTGCTGGGGTACTATCTGTGAGACCCTGGGCAAGTTATATAACTTTAGTTTCAATCTCTTCATCATAAATTATAGCTATCAAAGGACCAGGGTTGTTGTAAAGATCCAATGAGATTACATGTAAAGTGATTTGCAAGCTTCAAAGTGCTACATATGCCACCAATAATGATGATGATGTTGAAGGCAGTGGAAGTTCCAAACTGGTCTTCAGAAAGCTAAACAGGCTTATAGTTTTTTACCAAGCAAATATGAAGGTTGCATTCTATTTGCATAACTTTTGAGAAAAAGGTGTTGTCTCCATTTCACCATAAAGACATTGGAAGAGGAATTTAGGGGACATAGACTACTCTTCTATGACCCAAAGTACTCATTGAAAATCATTGCTATCCTGGAAGTAACATGAATTTCTATTGACATCACCATTTATGAAAAATACATTTAATCATTTAAATAGTTCAATAGCTTGGGCCTGGTTCAGGCCAGTCTCCTTCAGTTTGAAACTAAAATGAAATGAGACATATGAAAACAATCTAACACCTGATAAAAGAAAGTTTACTTAGCCACAGCAGGGGAAAAAATATCAAGAATAAAGAATTCATTCATCCAAGTATTGCTTCCAAGTCTTATTCATACTGCTCCTCTACAACCTGAAGTTTTATTGAAGGGGCTCCAGGCCCACAGTGGACTAGCTATTTTTGTGGCCAAGTGGCCAGAAAAGTATGAATAGCTCAGCCCTCAGTTCTCTAAGCCAATCAAATCTCAAGGGCAATTTTAATATATTTTTAAAGGAACGAACTCCCAATACACAAAGTGTATAATTTTAGTTTAAAAATAGAAAGTTTAAAAGTATTTAATTCTACTATTAAGACATAAAAATGAATGACTATATGGATGAAACAAGAATATTTATTAATAACCTAAGAAATGACCTGTTCTAATACATTTAGTGTATAAAAACAGGATTATAACATGAGTATTTTCCACTAATTAAGACTGGAAATAGTTATGGGTCAAATCAAATTCTACTAAATAAATGAATGGGTTAAAAATATCCATTTGATGTCCTAAACACCTTGGCTGTGACAACCAAAAGCCTAGGGTGCTTATGATCCTACATTTAAGTAAAATAAGGAATTTGACTTACAATTACCATCTTGGTCAAAGATATATATACTTAGCATTTGGGAGGATGGAATAAATAATGGTGTCATTTCCATAGGGAAATAATGTAGTTTTTTTGGGCAAGTCTCCAGTTCTGATTTAGAACTCACAAGCTCAGAGCTAGCTTCCCAAAGGCATCTGTGACACTGAATATGCCCTTTAGTTGAGAAAGCTGCAGGTTTATGCTTTCCTTTTTTGCCTTTTGAAAATTACATTTAAAATAAGGCACTAAGTCACAATCCAGTCTGTAGAGAGAAAATTTCAGTTTTGCCCAGAGGGAATTATGTACGTAATTCTCATTAACAATAATGTGATTTTCAAATAGAACTCCCTAAACACAGGACTGTGTATTCATCTATTACTGCCTGGTCTCTAAGACATGAGACTACATTTCTTATACTGTTTCTACTGTCACAGCAGTTGTAACCAACTATGATTAATACAATTATGACACAATTATGGATTTGAGTCATCTGGATTGTACTAAGATTATTTACCCTGAAGCTATCTCTAGTGTATTAGTTTATAAATAGTATTCAATATTTCTATAATAATTGAAATTAGTCAAATATATTCTAAAAGTTTTTTACTTAAAACTTACTAAATCCCTTTTAAGTAAATTTAAATCATGAATGTTTTTATAATTACAAATATAACAAACTTGTTCAATCCATGTGCTTGGTACTGTACAAAAAAAATTAAATTGGCTCTAATTGCTATCCATTATCTAATAATCTATATTTAGTCTATAGATAGTCAAGATACAAATACAAGAAAAGTATGGAAAGAATTTAGAGAGTCCAGGAATATTGGGCCTTTATTCAAACCTTATTTTTAGGTAATTAAGTTGGCTTAGCATAGTTATTGTCAATTTTAAAGAGGTATTTTAATGAAAATAAAAGGCTAACTAAAATAGTTCCATTATTATAGGGCTGGTTATATGAGAGACTGATAATATATGAAAATATGAACTTCAGACAAGAATAAAGGAGATGGGGCACCCAGATGTAGAAGTTGATACAACACCAATCCCGGAGACAAAAAGACTTGAGTTCAACTGCAACCTCAGACACTTAAACTTGCTAGTTGTGTGGATTTGGGAAAGTCACTTAACCACATTGCCTCCCAAAAAATGAAAGGAAAAAAAAAGAATAAAGGAGATGAATATTGCATTTGAATAGTGCATTTAGGAAGAAAAAGACATAGACAAAGGATATATGAATAGATGAAGGGAAGGATGGGAAGTTTAAATCTGATTTTAAAATAATAATGCAATTGGAAAAATAAGAGTTAGAAATATATTAGTAAATCATAGGTAAGAATATAATATTTTCTAGATATTGAAGATTTTGGTTAGAAGTATAGCCTTGATCTTTCTTTGATTTGGCTCACTATAAGTTCCACCCAGAATCACTCTGAATATGAATTAAACTAAGGTGGTTAAAGAAAAAACCCACTTAAAACCCAGAAAATTTCAATAAACTTGTTTAAACTAGTGTCAAACTTATATAACTTTTCTGATTGTCACCTGAAGCTAAAGTATACCTAAAGTACTCTTAAATATCTATTCAAACTGCAGTTCATGAACCCAAATTACTTGAAATGAGCATATATTTTATCTATTTACCAGGACAGTCAAAGGACATAAAAACGGAAAGCAAGGTAAGTAAAAAAAAAAAAAAAAATTCCCCTTGCCACTTTCACAGATTTCCAGACTAACAGTGGAAAAGAAGGGGAAATGCAAAAATATTTAGAAAAAGTCTTTCTTCCAAGCTTTTGGCCCATCTGGTACAGGTCTCCACTTGCAAAGCAGGCACCTATTTGCTTTGCTGAAGAGCTGCTACTGCCATCTATTGCTTCTCTGCTGACCTGCTACTATCACCTGCTTTTTCTATGCTCAACTGCTGCTAGGTGTTCTATTAAAACACAGGTGTATAATAGCTCTTTCCTGAGTTGTCTCCATAGTTTCAGGGCTCTTCCAGCTCTTTTTAAAGTCAGGTCATAGCTAAACCCAGCCATCAAAGCAAGAGTTATTCAGGTCAAATCTATTTTTGTATTTGACTCCTTCCTAGAAACTTTCCTAGTGCTACAAATACAAGAAAAGGATGGAAAGAATTTAGAAAAAAGGAAGAAGGGCAGGAGTATTTGGTTTTTATTCAAACTTTGCTGTCTTGAAATTTTTTTCCAATTCTCATCATGCTCCTTGTAACTAGCACCAGATTCATGAAGATTTATCTGAAACATCCAGCAACTATATTCCAATACCTACCTTCACTCCTTACAGGAAAAAAAAAACCATAGACTTTAATCAATTGACATATTGCTTTGCTCTGGGGAACATTTGATGCTTTAGTTAACAATCAGAAAAGTTATATGAGTGCAACACTATTTCAAACAAGTTTATTGGCATTTTCTGGATTTTAAGTGGGTTTTTTTTTAACTATCTTAGTTTAATTCATAGTTCAGGAGGGCAGTTTACAGTTTTGATGGGAGTTCCCGCCAAAGCTCTTCATTTCAGTTTTTGGTTTGGTTAATTTGAAGTTTTTCTATTTTCATTTCTCTCCATTTGGCTAACTTCTAGATTCTTAGTTAAGAATTAAGTAATCTCTGATTTAAAGTCCCACAGGCAAAGGTGAATTCTCTAAGGATTACAGAGAGTGGCTTCATAGTTTATAATATTTTAAATCAGAATTTAATTTTGCAAACTGAGAGTTACTTTGGGCCAATATAGGTATACTCTGACTTAGTCAAACATATATAACTATAGATGCACGTGTAACCTAATTGGTTGTAAGGTTAATACAATGATGAGAAATTGTTCTTTTTTTCCTTAAATAAAATTTGAAAATCCTAGAGAGCTAGAATTCTGGACAAAGTTTTGAGTAAATGAAACTGGACTATACTTGATCTCCAGGTCTTTGAAATTATAACTTATATGAATGCAGTGCAAAGGCAGCATGGCTTTGGCATTGATCAATCAATTAAATGCTTAGGGAAGTAGACTTCAAATTCTTTTTTTTAAATTTTTATTTATTTAAGGCAATGGGATTAAATCACTTGCCCAAGGTCATAGAGCTAGGCAATTAAGTGTCTGAGGCCAGATTTGAACTTAGGTCCTCCTGACTCCAGGGCTGGTGCTCTCTCCACTGTACCACCTAGCTTCCCTGGAGTTCAATTTCTGACTATAGAATGAATTCAGCAAGAAGCCTTGGGTATATTTTATGTGATTTATTTTTCTAGTGAGTAAAATGGACAGTCAATTGGTATAGGTCTACTAGGTGGCACAGTGGACAGTATGCCAGGCTTAGAGTCAGGAGTTCAAATCTTACCCAGTTGTCTGACTCTGGACAAGTCACTTAACTCTGTTTAATCTCCATTTTCTCATCTGTAAAATGAACTGGAGAAGAAAATGCCTAGCCACTCTGGTATCTTTGCCAAGAAAACCCTAAATGGGGGTCACAAAAAGTCAGACATAGCCGAACAACAATGAATGATATAATAAGAGTGAGTTGTTTGGCAAAGTAGTTATGACTAATTCTATATTTACCCAGAAGACCTAGGTTCAAGTACTGACTTTGCTAAGTAATGATATTTTACAATGGGTAAGATATTTGATTCTCCGTAGCCCAGACCACAGACCAAGCCCTCCTAGGTCATCATTTGGGTCCTGATTGGCTCAGAGTGAATGCAAATATGAATTGTTTCTGTTTTAGTCAGAAAACCTGAAAGTCATTACCTATAAGATTGATTTTTTTTGACTACAGAGAAGAGGTCATTCTTTGCTTTCTTATCTGCCTAATCACTGAATGGTTGTTGCCACAGTCAAACGGAGACTTAAAACTTTTAGCAGTTAAAGGTCTGTCATTGCATCTAGGGCCAGCTCCAATTATCCTGATCCATATATGGCTGCTGAACCCCGATGACTTGGGAGGAAAAAGTGAGGTTGGTGACTCTGCAAGATAATCCTTCCCTCAATCTAATTCACATGTATGTCATGGGATCGCCTCCAGATGTTGTGGTTCTCTTCAAGAACCATTCAGGCAACTACTCAAGATTCAGTTGAGTTACTGATCAGAGAGCCCATAAACTTTTATTAAATGCTCTCTGTATCCAAGCACTACTCTAAGTGATGGGGAGACAAGGAAAAGCATATCAATGGTCCCTATCTTCAAGGAGCTTATAATCTAATTAGGGGAAGATAATACATAAAAAGAAACTGCAAGTCTGGCAGCTGATATGAGAAATGATTTCTGGAGGTGACAATTTCAGAGTTTCAAATTGCAGAATGATGAGTTTCTAGAAATGCTGAATAAGAAAATAGCTTCTCCCATTCAGTGATTTTCCACCCTGAAAGTAACCACATTAATGGAATCATAGATATGCACTCTTCCCAAAATAAACGGTCATGGTAATACCATTACTATGTAATATATTTAATATTCTGTCTATTAGAAGTTTGAATCAAAGCCATGCCATTTGGCAGTCAGGTAACTGAATGAAAGTACCAGAGTGCTCAGATCTGATATAAATGTGAAGCAGGGTTGTTAACACATTACTTAGAAAAAGAGATCCTAAGTTGTTTGAGAACTTTTTATTCTAGAGATAGATAATAGAGTTATGATTTCATTGCCATTATGTACTCTCCTAATGCAGGTCATACTTTCTCTGCAACTTAAATATTAAGAAGTTGACTAGAGCATTGATGATAGAGACCAATCTTGAAGGCAGATCTTTTTCACTTACAGCAAGTCTAAGCCATATGGTGGCATATGAGTATCTGGTAATGTAGAGGGTCCTGGAGGAAGACTGGTCACCTCTGAGAATCAAGATCATTGCATCAATTGTTTGTAAACTACTTTCTATGTGACTGAGTTTTCTATGGAATGAAATATTCTCCAATATCTGATGAGTATTGTCCTTAAATGTGCTTAAATGGAAGCTGAGGACCTATTTACCTTCAAGTATGGTTATGAGCTATATTCATACTATATTCTGAAATTTTCCAGGGGATTTTGGGTGAGAAGATAAACTACCATATTTCCCCATGTATAAGACACACCTTAATTTTTGGACTTGAAATTTGGAAAAAAAATGTTATTACATAAAGTTATTGGACTCAAATTTTATTCATCATGAAATTCAAGGACTTTCTGCTCATGGTTTTCAGGCATCTTTTGGGTAAGTCTGGTGTGTGGACATATGCTTGGTCCATTCCATTTTATAAACCTGAAGCACCAATTGTGTTCTCCTTTAAAATCAGTTGCTTCTTTTTCATCAGCAATTCTTCTTACCTCCTGCAGAACCATCTTTGTGGACACAGGAATTCCAATGGCCCTTTGCTCTTCAAACTGCCTCTTCAATTGCCTTTCTAGATCAGGCCATTTGGCTGACTTGCCTCTCATGGCCTTCTTCTTCCCTTGCATTTTCAGTAGGGTTTCTTCTTCCTGAAGCTAGTCTGGGATAGTTTTCTCAGTTGGAGGACCAAACTGACATTCAGTGGCACAATTTCCATTCACTTTTGCAAACTGGGTCGCTTTGAACTTGAATTCAGCACTGGACGAAAATCTTTTCTAGCCATTTCTGGGCAGAACTTGGTAAAATATAACCTAATATACTGGTAACAAATGCGAAACAATGAGCTCAAAGACAACAAGCTCAAAAAAAGCAAGAAATGCAAGTAAAAAAAAATCTACAACCACTGTATAAAGTGCTCCCAGTTTTCAGACCCCACATTTTTTCCAAAAAGTTGTGTCTTATACATGGGGAAATATAATAAATAGTTATAATTTTGAAGGGCTTGGCCATAAGATAGGATCCTTGGAATAAATGTACAATTTAGGGAGTAGGACCGCAGGTCACAGCTGGATTTGTTTACTGACAAATATCTTTCATAAAAACTTGTATTCTGAAAATCATACATCCCTAGGGTACTTTATTAGATAACACTCTTTTGAAGGAGTCGTTTTTAGAACAGTGTAAATTATTTGTTATGGAGCCGCAAATTTCACTTTTTTCTCCTCCAGTCTAGCAATTATATTACTTTTTCCCAGGAAAAATTAGTGTCTCAGAGCAGTCACAATGAACTTCTGTGAAGTCACACATTCCGTTTTACTCTCCTTGTATTTAGAATCAATAGGGCAATGTATCCTTGGTTACTATGACGCACTCCAAAGCCAAGGAGGAATAGAATCCCAGTCCTAAAGTTGATGAAAACTACAGGTTTGTAATACACAGATCATTGACAATGTAGAGCAGTTCTATAGGCCATTTGTTTTCTTAGTCACCTGCTAGAAGTTCTAGGATTGATATTTAAAACTAGTAGAACCTTAATGCCATTTGATTCCCCCCCTCCTCCCACTACAATTTCTATTTTATCAAACAATTCAAGAACAGAGTTTGATAATGTTTTTATCTATTTTTCCACTGAAGGATTGATCCCCAAGATAATTTAAATCTAATTCAAATATTTTCAATTATATATACTACGAGTTTATTCTTCTTACAAACCTCTACCAGGAACCCTTCTGCTAATGATCTTTTTAAAGAGGAGAAAGTGGCCAAAAATGTCAGGAGAAACTAGCAGGATTAATAGCTAGGGGAGTTAGGTGTGTACTATTACTATTACCTACACAGAAAATCTGTAAGGCTTATTCCTGTAGGGATTATGCATTTATAACAGGCTCAAGCACCTGATAGAGAAACAACATCATGAAATGATCACAGCTACACTGTGTCCCAAGTGGAAATCGCTTAAAAAAATAATCTGATGCCATATCTGTAGATAAACTTTCCCCCCCTTTTTTAAAGTTTCTAGTACTTTCTGTAATGTCTATCCTGAAAAGAATATTCAAAAGTTACACTTTAAATGGGAAGTGATTAAGTAGCATGAACTTGAAGGAGGAAGAGAAGATGTATGTCATTCATAAATAATAGAAACACATTAATTAATTAGTAAATTCAGTAGCCAAAGAGTTTCCCTTGAGTAGAAACTAACATGGAAAATTTGAAAGAGTTCCCTGTGTTATAGATACGCATAAAAATTCAGAATATGATTCAACAATAGGCATTGATGAACAAAATATATATTTTCTCTACCAATAGATATGGAAACATTTTTTCTGGTAACTAATAAACTATTTTAATAGGCAAATTAATCCTTGTTTTGTTTCAGGAGGAGCTAATGTTAAAACATGGGAGAACAATATAATTTTTTAAATCGAAAAAGACTTCATGTAAGCTAATCCCTAAGGCTAAATATGTGATCCCTGAAAAAGGCTATGGTGATTTTTACATCTTATGTTTAAACATCAGCTTTCAGAATCTGTAATCAAAACCCTACTTCCTCTCACATTGGTGTTAATGCAAATTATCCTTGAGCTCCTAAGGAAAATATGTTACTATACTTTTAAATATATACATACATACACACACACACACATACATATACTTGCATATATAATCTTTCATTAAAGGGTCTCTTGCTTCCTTACCTACCTAAATTCACCTACAGTCAATCCTCAACCCAGGGTCATTCATAAATATTACATCTATGACCTTGTAACTGCAAGTCTCTGGTAGAAGATAGAAAACCCTGCTGACTCCATCTACTACATAATTTTGTTATTGAATCTTCAGCCAGAGATTTCAGTAAGGGGTAGTGGATAGAAAGCTAGTTTAGGAGTCAGAAAGACAGGTTCAAGTCAGGCTTCAGTCATATGCTGCTTAATCTGTGTGAACCAGAGGAAGTAATTAAAGCTTTCAGTATCCTCAGGCACTCTGTAAAACAAAAGATTGCAGAAGGATTGCTTATCTGCATTAGTAGAAAGAATCTCCCCCTGGGGAGTTTTGTACCAAAGAAATTACAGGTCTGGCTTATCTGTAATAATAATTTCTCTCATAGAGATAGAGAAACCTATAAAGGGAGGCCCACCTGTTTCTAGGGCTATCATGACTTGAAGGAAGATAGAATAGACATCTCTAGTCTCTTTTCCTTCCTTATTTCAAGGGAGATTTTAATTCCTGCCTGAAGCAGGAGCAGAGTCTTGTCCACTCTATTCTGCTCAAAGATAAGGAGTACTGAGCTACAGTATTATATAAATAAAAAACCTGCAAAGCAGCCAGGAGAGGAGAGAAACCTCCAGAGCTCCTGTCTTGCCTGGCAGGATTTGTCTGAGGTCAAACTCTCTTGAACTTGCAATTAGCAACAAGGTGGCATTTCTTTGAACATCCTGCTGGTACATTTGGCTACAGTTGGCAAGAATAATCTGACCTATAGCCATGAAAAAGTAGGTATACTTGGGGGATATATACAGATAATACAGAGCAAAGGAGTTTTCCATTGGGAATGAGAAAGACAGAAAGAGAGAGACAGAGAGACAGATGGAGAGAGACTCCCATATTTTAGCTAAGGGAAAACTCCCTCAGGTCTCTAATATAACAAGCTGGGGATGGAAGATAGGATGGCAACAGCCATCTCTTTTTGTGTCTTCCCAGAGTCTTTTCCTTCAGCACCATGAAGTAGGGTTGACCTCTTCTCACTTGCTCTCTAAAAGCTAGAAAATAGAAGCATCCAAGTACCTCAAAACTCAAAGAAAACCTGAACCTTGAAGAGTCCCAAAGAAGACTGAAGAGCTCTTGTTTTCACCTTTCTGTCCATCCTATGTGCAAGGCAGGTCTTAATTTCCATCATTGAGGAGATGACCCCATTCCAGTGGACTTTGGGACAGGCATTACACCCACATTTTTATAGCATTTTAAGATTTTCAAAGTTGTACATATATGTGGTCTTATTATCCCCATTTTATAGATGAGGAAACATTCACCTCATTCAATCATTTATTTGCATGTGGTTTCATAGACCTGAGAATTATGGGAAGCCTGGCTAATTGCCCAGAACTGGTCAGGTAATTGATGGATCTGTTTGCTGAGCCCTGCCTTATTGTTAGTTTTTTCCTTGTTGTTATCACTATTGTTTTGATTGTAATGAATATCAAAAATGTTAACCCTCCCCCCCATCCCTACACAGGAAAAAAAAATCTGCTTTGGAATTCTCATTATGGCAACTTAAAATGGAGCTAAAAAAAAATAAAGAGCAGTGTGGAGCAGGATCAAAGGAACCTCCATCAGAATGCTTCCCAATGGCAAGATGAAAATATCAAAGACTACAGGTAGATGAGAGAGGACTAGGTGAAGTGCCTTAGCCCTCCTGGGACTTGCACCTGGACCCTTGGGTAAAGGAAATAACATTTGCCTGAGAGTCTTCCCACATTTGCAACACCTTCCCTTGGTCCTGGGAAGCTGACAGAGCCTGGGAAGCTGTGTCTTTGCTATTGTCTCTCTGCATGTGGTCTAGCTCTCTGAAGCTTAGGGAGTGAGTGAATGAGAGGATAGATTACAGCCCTGGTTTATCTATTGACATCCATTCTTTTGCACCGTACTCCCTCTTTACTACACACCTGGTTTTACATTGAGTCACTTGCTGCTCTCAAGGATCATAGAACCACAGAACTACAAAAACTCAAGAGGACCTACACAGGATTATGATAGTAGATAGGGGACTTGGCTAGAGCTGTTTATCACAGTTCTGCACTTGTGACAATTTTTCCTACTGTTATTATTACTAAGACATTGACTATGATCATCATTCTAGATTTTAACATCTTGTGGAACAAATCCTGCAGTTTCAGCTTCGAATTGTTTCTTTTTTTTCACTTTTGTCCTATCCCTTTTCCTTATTTTCCTTTCTTTCAGTGAATATAGGGGAAGAGGGTGGGGAGGAGCACATTTAGAGTGTCTCCCAGTGGTCAAATTAAAATATTGAATTTAATAGCTATTTTTTAAGAGTCTACAGGTAAATATCTTTTAACCATCTGATTTTAATTTTACCTTGAACTTGATGCCAACAGAGTAACTGTAGGAGAATTAACCCAGCTGCCTTGGTCTTCCTGTGACTTCGTCCAGGATCCTAGATGAATACAGCATTAGCAACAACAGCAGCTACCTCCTGAGGCTCTCCTACCTTTTCTATCTGCACACACATACACATGGACATATACCCTTTTTTGACCTATGAGAATTATACATATACTATATTCAATGCATGTAGATGCATATAGATCCATACATATACATATTATAAACATATACATACTATATGCATGTGTATTTACATATTTATAGGTGCAGATTTGTCCCATCTCATTTCCATTTTTTCATGTAGCACAACTGCGATATTTCTTGACATGTTAGCAACTTTTCAGCAGAAAGTGTGCCATTTTTCATTGGATTTTCATGGCACTGTTTCCTCTTTGTTCTCCTCTTTACAAGATATGTGCAAATCTCCATCTCCATTTTAAGTCCTATCTGAATCTCCACCTAGGACCCATCCACTAATTGTGGTTGGTTCCCAAGGCTCTATCCTGGGTCTCCCTCAAGGAAATCTAATAAGCTCCAAAGGGTTCACAGTATGACCTCTAGATATGTATATCCAGTGATAGTCTCTTCTGAGCAACATCAAATCTACAACACTCTATTTAAAATACTTTTCCAATTATACATAAAAAACAATTCTTAGCATTCATTTTTAAATATTTTAAGTTCCAAATTTTCTCTCTTAATTCCTCCCATTTCTGTTCCTTGAGAAGGCAAACAACTTGATATGGATTATACATGTGCCATCATCATGTAAGACATATTTCCATATGAACTGTGTTGCAAAAAGATACAGACCAAAAAATAAATATAAAAGAAAAATAAAGTTTAAAAAATTGTTTTTTGATATGCATTCAGACTCCATCAGTTCTTTCTCTGGAGACAAATAGCACTTAAGTACTCCTTTCAGAATTGGGTGTAGCTAGGTGGCACAGTAGATAAAGCTATGGCCCTGGAGACAGGAGTACTTGTTCAAATCTGACCTCAGACACTTAATAATTATCTAGCTGTGTGACCTTGGGCAAGTCACTTAACACTCCAATTGCCTTGCGAAAAAAAATCTTTCAGAAGTTTCCATGACCACTGTTGACTGTTGTACAATATTGCTGTTATTATGTACAATGTTCTTCTGGTTCTATTTATTCTACTTTGCATCAGTTCATGTAGGTCTTTCCAAGTTTTTCTGAGAGTCTCCTACTTGTCATTTCTTAAATCACTATAGGATTCTATCACAATCATATGCTACAACTGATTCATCCATTCCCCAATTGATAGGCATCCCTTCAATTTCCAATTCTTAGCCACCACTAGAAGACATTTTTTGTACCTATAAATCCTTTTCCTTTTCCTTTTTTTTTTAATCTCTTTGGGATATAGAACCAGTAATAGAATTGCTTGGATAAAGAGTATGCAGTTTTCTAGCCCTTTGGGCATAGTTGCAAATGTCTCTGTAGAACGATTGGATCAGTTTACTACTGTACCAACAGTGTCTCAATTTTCACACATTCTCTCCAACATTGGTTGTTTTCCTCTTCTGTCATATTAACCAATCTTTTAGATGTGAAGAGGTATCTCAGAGTTGTTTCAATTTGCATTTCTCTAATCAATAGTGGCTTTAGAGCATTTTTGAATTGTAGTTTTACTTGGCTTCTTCTGAAAACTACCTGTTCATATCCTTTAATTACTTATCATTTGGGAAATATCTGGGATTTTAAAATTTTGACTAAATTCTCTGTGTATTTGAGAAATGAAGCATTTATCAGGCATTTTCTGCTTAAAAAAAAAAACAAATGAACTTTCTTTTAGAGAATGAAAACTGGATTCCAAAGACATCTGAAACTCATGTCCAAAACAGAGTTCATTATCCTTTCCTCAGACTCTGCTTTTCTCAACTTTCCTATTGTTATTGAGGGCCTGGCCTATCATCCTCCCATTCACTTGGGTTTGCAACCTCCTTGTCATCCTTGATTCATCACACTAATTTAATCCACTGTCATATCTTACCATTTCTACCTTTTGCAATATCTCACATTATCACCTTTACTTCACCAAATCAGCTAACACCCTATAACCCTAAAATTTTAGATTCTCAGAAACTCCCACCTAGAATATTGCAATAATATGCTTTGTCAATCTTCTAGTGCAGTCTCTCTACCATCTACTCAGCTGTCAAAGTGATTTTCCTAAAGTTCAGGTCTGATTATCTCACTTTTCTACTTAATAAATGTTAGTGTTTCCTATTGTCTCTAGGATTAATTTTCAAAAATCCAACATTTGCTATGTGATGCCCTGAGAATTGGATTTTGCCTTACCTATCCAATATCCTTAAATTTTATAT
This sequence comes from Macrotis lagotis, assembly GCF_037893015.1. Taxonomy (NCBI): domain Eukaryota; kingdom Metazoa; phylum Chordata; class Mammalia; order Peramelemorphia; family Peramelidae; genus Macrotis; species Macrotis lagotis. The sequence continues at coordinate 386,007,832 of NC_133666.1, forward strand.
TCCCCCATATGCTCTATGAGCCAGTCATACTGTATTACTTTCTGTTCCTTGAACAGGACATGCCATCTTTGGACTCCTTAGTTTTGCGCAATCTATCCCCATGACTGGTATACTCTATTTTTTCTCTTTTGCCTCTTAGCTTTCTTGGTTTCCTTCAAGACTAAATTCAAGTCCTATTCTCACCAATTACATGCTCTCTGAGATTACATGCCATATACTCTGTATGCATCTCTTAATACAGTTATTTTCACATTGTTCCCCATTAGAAAACAGCTCTTGGATTACTTTCATGTTTTCAACATTTTTCTGTACCCTTATTATACTATATATCATAGTATCTGACAAATAAGTGCTAAATGTTTCTGATTGAATTTTGAATCCAAGTGTATATTTTCCATTCTTCATCTGTTAGTTTCTCTCCTTCATTTCATTTTTAAACCTATCTGGGATGATGTAGCTTATTTGGTCTCATGCTAAATTTTCTGCAACATCTTTATTTCCCCTTTTCCACTTGGCAATGCTATTCATAATTTTCACCATAATTATCCATAAGATTTTGTGAATAACTGTGTCTTCTAAACTACTTGTATTTGTGTAAATTTTTATCCTAAACTAGCTGTTGTGTTCTTCTATTTGGCAAATAGAATATTTGCCCTCTGAAATCTCTCACCTACTAATATGAATTTGGGGAAATAGCATATAATGGTAGATTGTACTAATTTGTATATAAGGCTTAAGTGTGATTCTAAGTCATATGTAGATTACTTGAAATAAGATAACATTTATATTTATTGCCATGTAGTAACCCCTACAACTTTTCTGTCTCTAAAAATCTTATAATAAGCAACTTGTCCTCCTTTTGACTCATCACTGGTCTTATATACTTGAACATTGAATTAGCAAGTTTTTACATATTCTTTAATTCTTTATCATAAAACTACACATTTTTCACATTGAATAATAAATGTATTTTTGACAAACAGTCAAACTCAAGGTTTTCAATGGAATGTAAATCTGGCAAGCTCCCAGTGTTGCTGGGAATTGGTGTCACCAATTTGAGATTGAGAGGCTTTGAATGGTGAAAGAATTCACAAACCAAGGTAGAAGGCTCAGGATTTATTATTCAAGCCTGCAAAATATAAGGATTAGAATCTTTTCTCCTCTTGGAGAAGCAGCAAACTGTGGTAAGCTGCTAGAGGGCAGAAGATTAGGAGAGGTTTGTTAGGGTGTGTGTGTGTGTGTGTGAGAGAGAGAGAGAGAGAGAATGAGTTTTTCTGACTTTCACCCTCAAAAGACACATATTTCTAAATTTTCTTCAGGGAGAGGTCCCTGAAGAGAAAGAGAGAGACTCTGGTAAGAAGCCAACATGGAACAACTGCTAAATAGAGTTCTCACTAATTCCATCCCTCAGATAGGTCCAAAACAATCAATCTCCACCAAGGAAGAGTCTTAGGCAAAAGACTTTGGGTCCTTGGTTCCCTTTGTAATTCTGGGTTGGTTCTGTTCCTCAGTTTTGGAGCTAGGTTCTGGTCTTCCTTTCCAAAGTCCCTTCCAACTAGCAGGTTGGGTCCCCAAAGCTCAGCTCTGGCTTCTGCTCCTCTCAAGTGTTCTAGAGTTACTCTAAGGAATTGTGGCATTTTTCTCTATGACTCCCAAGTCCCCATCTCATGAATACCTCCTAATACATTCTACCAGTTAATATATATTTGATAGTAATCATTTAAATATTAAATTAAATTAAATATTTAATTAAATTAATTTTAAATAAAGTTATATTTAAATATATAGTTATACAAAAATATATTTAAATAAATTAAATTAAATTTTAAAAAATAAATAATTAACTATATAATATTAGCTATTTCAAGCTGTTACAAGCTGAGAAGATATAACAAAACCTGAAACAAATGAATACAGACTTGCCAAAATAGGATCCCAGTCTTCTCTGTGGTCCCAATCCCTGTGGAGAATTGACTCTAATTTAAAATTGTAATTACCAATGCCTTATTAAATTGACTATTGGGTTTGGTATAGCTGATGGACAAGTTGTTCCTCTGCTTGCAGGACTGGTGTCTCATATGCAAGTTGATTTACTGCTAACCTCAGTCATGGCTCCTTACAAGCTTGACTTCTGTGACTTCAGTTAGACTGTACTATGGACTCTAGTTTCTGGATGTTTGAGGACTCTTTTTGACCATTTAAAGCTCAGAAGATTGTAAACTGGTTTCATTCACACTTAATGTATGTCTGTTTACTTAAATCAGGAAAGAAGAGTGAGAAGAGAAGAAAAGTGATCATGAGTTCATGGCCACATGGCAGCCCAGATGGAGTACATAGAGGCATAAGTGGCGGCTATATCCTTTCCCACCTTATTTATTCCTTAGTTACCTTGGAAAGAAAGAGATTTCATATAGTCATTCTTTGTAAATGCATAATCAAATCTGACTCATTAGCTAGTTAAAAGACTTTCTGTAGCCATGCCATAAGTTTTTTGTTTGTTTTTGGTTTTTTGCAAGGCAGTGGGGTTAAGTGGCTGCCCAGGGCCACACAGCTATGTAATTATTAAGTGTCTGAGGCTGGATTTGAACATGGGTACTCCTGACTCCAGGGCCCGTGCTCTATCTACTGCGCTACCCAGCCACCTCTCACCATGCAGTAAGTTAACGAAATTAATTGCTCAGTCTCTGAATCAGGGGCAATGTTGTTCCTTTAAACATTACCACAAATTTCCAGAAGTCAGATGTTTACATGAGTTGATATCAGGCAAATTATGTGGTGCATTTTCTGAATGACTGGACTCTCATTGTCCTGTCCTTCCTTTGTCCCCACCATAGCATTGTATTAATACATTCATTTGAGTTTCTAAATTCTTTAATGGCGACAAGACTTCAAGGCCAATTAGAAAAAAACATTAATTCCTATTTTTTGGTTTGGGGTGGGGGTGAATGTGTTACAGTTGTAATTATTACCCAGATACTACAAGATCATTTTGTCTTCTTATTATAGTAGTTTTGGTATATCTTTGAATGAAAAAAAGTGATTTTCATTATCATTTTCCTCTCTTAATTATTCCAATCTTTGTAATGTTTTCCCCAAAATGACAGTTCTTCCTTTTTGGTAACAGTTGGCAGCTGTTTTTCTCTAAATTGTTGTATCTCTTTTCTCAACTTCAAAAACTTCCTCTCTATAGAGGAAGCAATTACAACCCCTCAGATACTTAGTTCATCCAAGAATGTTTGGTCATTTTCTGAGGCTTAATTAAGTTGTTTTGTAGAAAGAATTTTTTAGTTCTTAGGGTTGTTTTTCAATTTTATTATTACTTCCATGTGACTGACACTATTTTCTCATGAGCTTGGTTGAACCTTGAAATGTTTGACTTTCCTGTACCAAAAAAAAAAAAACTATGAAAAACATGGATAGTATAAAAGCCTGTATTCAAATGACAGAAAACTAAACAGATGGATCCAGATTTAACCAACTTCATCTATTTAAGATCATTCTGGTGCAAAATTAAAAAATATTAAAATAACTAATTGGCCTGAGTAACTCATATTATTTCTTATCTGTTTTTTTTTAACTTTGATATTCTATACTAATGAACTATTTTCCAGTTTGATTTATGGTTTCTATTTTGTCTGTGATAAAGTAGATAATGGATAGAGGCCCTTCTTCACACAAAGTGATAAGTAATTGCAGATTTAATTGAAATATTTATCCCTTGGGAATGCTATCTTCTGTTTCCTAACTTTGTGCCAGACATGTAGGTTAATGAAGGTGTCTTTCTTTTTAAGGAAAAAAAATTAATTTTGAATAAAGGAATTTTGAATAACAGTAGGAAGCTATCTATTCAGTCCAATGACACTGCCACCCACTTTCCCATGACTCTATTATTCTAATTTGTGCTTATTGGAAGAGTTATTATAGTTACCTCCTACTACAAATAACCACAATGTGTCATTTGTTAAAATATTGCTAAGAATGCTTACACAGAACTATAGAACTTCAGCATTGGAAGAAACTTTATTGAACATTTAGTCTTTAAATGTAAAAGAATCCCCACTGCCAATATAATTAACATATGTTCATCGAGTCTGCTTGAAGACCCCAAATGAAGGGAAAACCTATACTTCCTAAGACACATTTCAATTTTTATAGCTTTATTTGTTGGAAACCTTTCTATAAATCAAGGACTTAGTTGGCTCTTTAAAGTGTCCACTTTTTTTCCATGTCTATTCTCTCTTTTATAACAGCACTTCAAATATTTGATTGCTTCACATTCATCCTGAATCTCTTTTCTCCTCTAGATTAAAATAAGCCTGATTTCTGTAAATAGTTTTCAAATTAAATAAAGTTGATTTCCTTCACATTTCAATTATCTTTCCAAAGATGTTCTCTAGTTTACTAATGTCCTTCCTAAAACATGGTGAACAGAATTGTACACAATATTCCACATGTGGTCTGATCACTTCGAAATACAGTTGTATTATCACTTTTTTTAGGTTTTTGCAAGGTAAATGGGGTTAAGGGCTTGCCCAAGGCCACACAGTTAGGTAATTATTAATTGTCTGAGATCGGATTTGAACCCAGGTACTCCTGACTCCAAGGCCAGTGCTTTATCCACTATGCCACCTAGCCGCCCCTTTATCACTTCTTATCTCTGGAAACTAGACCTTTGTCAACCTTGCTCAAGAGGTTTGTGACTGTGCACAGTTGCAATGGAATATACACCAATTCATTTATTTTTATTGAACTTGTTTAAGCCATTATAATTTGCAGATTTTTTACATGTATACTGCTATCTTAGCCATCCTTATATCCATCCATACCTTCCACAACTTGTACATGTGAAACCGATTTTTGAAAATTTACATGTAAGATCTTATTAAAATATATAGATTCATAGCAATGTTATAACCATATCAAGATACTATTTGAAATTTGAGTCTTTCATATAGAGCATGTTAACCCTCCATTTCAATTTTATGACATTTACACCTAAGCTTTGATTCTAATTGATTAGTGAAAAGGGTAAATAGAAAAAAGCTTCCAATGTGTCCCTGATAGGCTCTATGCTAAGTTGACAAAGATCCCTAAATTGTGTATACTTTAGGTCTGGCCATTCAACTAGTTCGGAATCTACTAATTGTACTAACGTCTAGTCTGTATAATTCCATTTTCCGAGTAGAACAGCATGAAGAACTTTATCAAATGCTTTCCTAGTATATTTGATCATTCCCCTGACCTGTCAATTTAGCATCTTTGCTAAAGAAGTAATAAGTTTAATCTTTGTTAACTTTTTTTATGAAGCTGAGTTCACTCTTTGTGATTGCCTCTTCCTTTTCTAGACTTCTTCTCTGTCACTTTAAAAATTAATTCTAGAATTTTTTTCAAAATTAAAATTAAACTTACTAGTTTATAGTTTTCAAATTTCACTTTCTCTTTCCTTTATTTAAAAAATGGGACATTTACCATTCTCCAATTCTACAATGACTCTCCCAATTTCTCTGACAGTGGCTCACTCGTCACATCTGCCAATTCTTTTGATACCTGAAGATACAGTTCCTCTGGACTTGAACTGATCTGGGGCAGCTATATGCTTCTTTACTATCACTTTACTTAGTTTGGGTGTCAGCTCCCTTTGTTCTGTTCTTTCCATTCTAAAGGTTATTGTCCTCAGAGAAAACCAGAGCAAAATAAAAATTAAGTAGCTTAGTTCTTTCATTATCACCACCTCATCCACTCTGGAGCATGTTACTTGTGTCCAACATTTCTGTCTGAAAGGAAACAAAAAGAGAATATTGTCTACTTACCTTTTGTTTTTGTCTTTATCATGAGTTTTTAGATAATACCTTTTCTCATAGCAATCTGTTGAAGAAACTTTTTATCAGGTCTATGTTTATCTGGAGGCAAAGAAAAAAATAATACCTACCCCTCTGACTTTACAGAATAATTTTAAGGATCAAAAGAAATAATGTATGTCAAAGTGTTTTGTTACAACATGAGCGTGCTATACATTATCAGTACTATTTATTAGCTTTTAATCATTAAAACATTTTAAATAAGTTCAAGTTTTATCATATCACATTGGGAAAGTCATTTAACATCTCTGAGACTCAATTTCCTCATATGTGAAAAAAAGGGGTTGGACTAAATGACTTCAAATTTCTTTTCCCTTTATAGTCCTAAGATTATGATACTATGTAAGCTACTTCTGAGCCTTTGCATTGTAAAGGATTTCAAATGCACATATACCTACATATAAGTAAGAGTCAGTGTGGCATAGTATATAGAAAGTGCAAGATTTGGAGCCAGGATCTGGTTATGTGACTTTGATAAAGTCATTGAAAACTTTCTGAACCTGTTTCTTCACATTGATGAAATGGGAATAATAATATTTTTAGTACCTAATTCACAGGGTTGTTATAAGGCTATAATGAGATAATATATGTAAAGCACTATGCAAATATTATAATTTAATTTAATATACACATGTGCCTTACTGTTGTAAGATCTTTGAAGATAGATATTAACCTTCTTCATATATTACCTAGAGTCCAAGGTGTAATAATAAAAATAACATTTATATAGCACTTTCTGTATGACAGATATTGAGATAGTACTTTACAATTATTAACTCATTTGATCCCTTCAACAACCCAAGGAGGTAGGTGTTATCCTCATTTTACAGATGAGGAATGTGAGGCAAATAGGGTTAAGTTACTTACCCAGGGCCACACAACTAGCAATTATCTGAGGCCTGATTTGAACTTCTGAAGTGAGTCTTCCTGATTCCAGGCCCTGCACTGAACTTCTGGCTTCACTTGCATTTTAATAAGGACTCGACCCAAGAAATACATTGTGGTTTTTATAACTTGGTAGGCTGGAGGGGAAACTAGTTTTGTGCAGTGGAATTTTCTCAGTCCCCCCTAAACTATATCTGAAAGACTAGAGGATTGCTAATCATACCTTAAGCTAGCCCTGAGGGTGAGAGTGTCCTTGTTACTTAAAGAGAACAAACTTAACAAGAGAAGTTAAGCATATTTTATATCATGCAATCAACCTTTGACCACTTCAGGAATAGAACTGAATTCTTCAGCTCCCTCTTCTTTTTTAATTCTTCCAGGGACCATTGACCATTTCTCGGAGAGTTTTATTGTATTGTAAAGTACATTCAGAAATCAAAGTTGGGTTAATTGTTATTCAATCTTATTCCTATAGGTAAGATTTATCATTAGTTCTCTTTTGATGCAAAAATAAGTTGTAGGAATATGTGAATGATTATTTAAATAAGGGTCTAACCAAGTGACATATTGATATTTTGGCATTTCTCAATATGTAATTACCTCAGACTTGCCTAATAATATAGCCAAATGACATAGAGAAAAATAGCCCTGAAAAAGATGTTTATATAACATTATAAAGAATGGACTTCCTTAAAGAAAGTATAGCTCCCTTATAGCATAGATGGGAATCTCCTTTCAAAGGCAATGGTTTTGCTACCTAGTGATGGATGTATTTCAGAGCATTTGATATAGTAACTTACTTGGAACTTATAAACTCTGTAACGTTATTAGGAAAGTCATTCCAGTAATGAAATGTCAACTATGTACAAAGTATTAGATATACTAAGAGAGAAATATGGCACAAACTTCATCTCAAGGAGTTGAGATGATTTATTTAATATATTTAATTATTTATAATGTACTTATGATGCTGAGACTAATGTACGATAAAGTAAGGATATGATACTAAGGGTAGTTTCATGCAAAGTGTTTTGAGGAGGACAAAATTATTTTTTTAGCCAGGTGATTACTGGTTAAGAAAAACAGGTAACAGTGGCTAAAGCTACTGACTTTAATCAGGAAGTTGTTGAATTCAAATCTGACCTCACACACTTATTACTACATGACCCTGGGCAAGTCTGTGAATCTGTTTGCTTCAATTTCCTCATTTGTCATATCAGATAATAATATTAGCATCTACCTCCTTGGGCTGCAGTGAGAATCAAATAAGATAATATCTTTGAAGTGCTTTGCAAACTTTAAAACTGCAAATACCAATTCCTGTTCTTGTTATTATTGTTAATGAAGAAAGTGGCACCTGAGTAGATCCTTGAAGGAAAGGAGATGCTTATACGTATGGGGAAAAGTAATACTAAATTAACATTCTTCCTTTTTTTGGGGTGGGGGAGAGCCTACAGAATTATTAAACTGACAGGTTAAAGGAATTGCTTCAGATAAAGTTTACAATTTACCTAGATTTTAGCAAAGCATTTGATAGTATCTCATCTTATTCTTGTGCTAAAGATGGTAAGATAGATGTATTTACAAATTAATAAGAAGGCAAGAACCAAAGCATAGTCACTAGTGAGTAACTCTGGTATGGACTGAGTATATGCCTACTTGGTGGATATTTACAGTAACATCAGTTGTCCTAACCTTGCTGGTTCCTCTATCTTCTGAAAAACACAGAAAAGCAAGTTGTCAATTAACTAGTTAACCATTAGAAAATGTAATTCCCATTTGTATCACCAGGTGGCACTGCCCTCAAGTTTCCAACCAGTCAAGTGGTTTGTTAAAAACTATTCAATGTCCAGAGTCATGATCCTCTTGGAGAAGGAAAGACAAAAAAACCCCAGCTTTCCCAAAGGTCAGAGTATGCTCACAGCTCACCAGAGGATAAGCCTACAAATTCATCAAAGGTGATGCCTACAAAATTTTAGACTATTGCCTTTCCTAAACATGGACCATGGCCCTGCTGTCCCTAGGTAAATACTTAACTGGGTTATGAAAAAAGAGGAATGGAAATTTTTTTTTGAAATATTAAAATTATGTATAATTCTATCTGTATCCCTTCTTCTCTCAATTTGGAAAATCATCTCAACTTTATTCATTAGACTTAGATAATGCACTTGTTAGTGGTCATTTAATTTGTTAAAACTCAATTGAAGGGGGAGGCTAGGTGGCACAGTGGATAAAGCACCGGCCTGGAGTCAGGAGTACCTGGGTTCACATCTGGTTTCAGACACTTAATAATTACCTAGCTGTGTGGCCTTGGGCAAGCCACTTAACCCCATTTGCCTTGCAAAAACCTAAAAAAAAAAAAACCTCAATGAAGTTAAAAATTGTAAAAGGAAAAACTATAAACTGTTGCCTAGCAATACTGTAAAGATTTAAGCTTACTCTAACATCTTTCCTGCTGATCCTTCTAGTCATCCTCACAACTCTCTGAGAGAAGGATTAGCAGAAGGAATCATATGACTGGAATCTTCCAGGAAAAACTGCAGGCAATCAGGAAAAAAAAAAGAGAAGGTTGGTACTAGGAAAGTTGGAATATACTCCTGATTCTGTCTCAACAGTGATTAAAGTCTCATGGAGCTTCTGACTGTGGCCTGATCCTAGCCTAATAGTCCAATATTATTTCCCAATCATCTGTCTGGATCCTGTCTCTCCTCCATATCTCCTAACTTCATTATTGCAGTTTTATAGGATCTGCTCCAATTTGTTCTTCCCTGAACCCTAGCTTAGGCTATAGTGGTATGGATCAATGAAAAAGAATTTATTAAGTACTTACTATGTGTATCAGTATGCCCTGCCTCCTCCCCAGGAGTTCCCTGGCTTAGGAACTTCTCTGCTCTCCGCTGTTTTGGAAGGAATGTCTCTTCACCAAAAGGAAACTAGGATTTGGGTAAATATATCCACATTACTTTCCTGCCTTCTACATTGTTTTGTTTATCAATTTCCCTCAGTAACCTAGAAGACATTATGGACACTGGTTAAGAGTCATTCTACCTCAGCTAAGAAAGAGGTTTTCAGTAGAAGTTATAGGACTCTCTGATTGATCTTGAGATATTTAAACACACAGAGCAAATTTGAAGTAGCATATCTGGTAGAGAAAGCTGACTTATTACTCTTTTAAAATAATGAAAAGCTAGAAAATCAGACTAAATTGAATTAGGTAAAATTTACTGGGGTTAATTATAAAAACAAAATTAGGTTTAAAAAATCAACTCTACAAAATACATGGTGATATTTCTTTGTTCAGGTTCAAGTTGACAAGCCAATCTCTGAAGTACCTTCAAATTCTGAAGTTCTGTGATTTTCTTAGGAAATAGATTCTAGTGCTGAAGGAAGGCACACCACTGAAGTTACAACAGAACTCTTTTCTGTCTCCAAAAATGATAGAACTAGGTTGGACTTCTAACTTAATGTTCTTTGTAGTGCACTTTCAGAAGACCTTCATGGATGATACCTAAGCTCAAACTTAAACAGCAACTGGAATAATCAGAGTTGGAGAAGATTTCATTGGTTTCCTGAGATAAGCCCATTAAAAACCCCTTTAACTCAAAATTAATTTAATAAATTGTTCATTTTGTTCTTTATGTTTGTACACATCCAGAACTTTTATCTTTGCCAACCCAGAAAGTATAATAGAAGGATTTATTGTATTGTTTTTAATCAGTGAATCTCTTTAATAAACAAAGACTAATTAAACTCATCTTGTCAGAAATCTTAAAGGACTGATCTGAATCTGAATGCACTTCTCTCAAACAATGAACTACAAACCATATAATTTGCTTCTGAGATAACATTCCCAACAATAAAGGGAAAACATTGAAACAATCATTCAATGAAAAGATGATATGCTTTTTTCTTTTTTGTTTTGTTTTTTAGTTTTTGATAGGCAATGGGGTTTAGTGGCTTGCCCAAGGCCACACAGCTAGGTAATTATTAAGTGTCTGAGGGTCAGATTTAAACTCAGGTACTCCTGACTCTAGGGCTGGTGCTCTATTCACTGTGCCACCTAGCTGCCCCTAAAATGATATGTTTTTTAAAAAAGAAAGATTATGAAGTCTTCCCTTCTCAGGTCAAGGTAATAAATCATTTCACCACTCATAATTTTATTCGTATCAAAATATTATAAACCTAGGACTAGCTGAAGACCAGCCTGAGTTTTCTACTACTACTACTGAATACTACTAATGAATTATAACTTGGAACAAAGCTCCTTCCCACAAAATGAAGTCAAATCATAGCCAGAAGTATAGCTTTTACTTGTTTCATTCAAGTTACATATATAATCTCTTCTGCCTGTGTCTATCTTAATCCTGCTTAGAGGATTTAACCACTGGGTCATTTAAGGACCCATTATCATGGGTCCATTAGTGCAATGTCTTAGTGAGTTTATATAACTAAGACAATTGTACTTTACATATGGAGATATAGTATATATATATATATAGATAGATAGATAGATAGATAGATACACATATATACACACACATGTATATATATAAGCATCATTGGGCTTAGTGTAAGTATATATATGCACAAATACATTAATAGTATAAACATGAATATAGAAAAGTTTATATGTACATATCACTGATATCTGAGTGGAGGAGATATGATATATGTATATCTGTATACAATGGTTGTCCTTATAGCTAAATATGATTATCAAAATAATAAACATTTTTCCTATGTGCATAACAGGAGCATTTGTTTTATATTGGCTCAAAGGGAGTATGGTTCCATTAATTATTCAGAGTTCATTATATGTTCTAGATTGCAAACTCTAGCTTCATTCCCACTGTAGAAGGCATAGGGATGGCATTTTATAAGATTTAGATCAATTGATCCTAACCTTTGCATATGTGTAGATAAGGACTGCCTTTTTCTTTTCAGGGACTTAACCTTAATTTCTTTCTAGTGTAAAGGTATGATTTACTAACATCAAAATTAATAATTCACCTGACAAGAGTTCCCATTCTCACAAGATTTCAAAATCACATATAGATTAAGGAACACTTAATGATTGAAAATGAAAAGTACAGCAGTAAGATTTGTTTTCTCTTGGGGTAGGCTTTGTCACTGGTCTTAACACTTTTCATGCCTACCTTTATCATCTGCATATAGTCTCTCACTAACCAAAGTTCTTTATACTAAGGTAATTTCAATTGTGTTGGGCATTATAGGCAGCCACCAAGGTGTTAATATGGAGGCAGGATGGGGAAGGAAAGAAATCATTTTGTCATCATTCTTCCATTAAAGCCTTCTTTCTGTGTGACTGATAACAACCACACAAGTAGTTGAAAAATTGCCAAGAAAACTTGTGATCTGACATATCAAAAGGTGGATCATCAGAGATCAGATAAAGCATTTATTAAGATCTTATAATATATTTGTTATTGTCTTAAGTATAGAAAATAAAAATGCAAGCAAAAATAAAGGCTGGAATACCCTCAAGGAGTCTACATTTTAATGGGGAAAGGCAATACACACAATGGAGCTAAAAAGAGCTGGTGGTGGTGGAATCAAGACAGAAATAATTTGGTTGTTGTAAGTGAGACTAACCAATGGAGGTTTCTGTGAGGAACACACCAATCAGAGGTTGGAGGCCATGGATCTGGAGGCCACACCATTGTGAAAAGTTCTCTGCAGTGGAGGTAGAAAAGTTGTCCAGGGGTGTAGAGCTTGAGGCTGTCAAGTACCAAAGTCTTATACTGCCTCTGTGTTAAGTGCTTCTACTTGAATGAACCCCTTTCTCTATAACCTTCTCTTCCATGTTTCTTCCCTATTTCCAGACTCCAGCTTAGCACACAACTATGCATCAATTTATTTCTCTTAATTAGCTCTGGAGACTTTGAGTGGGGTGAAACAGAACTTCTCCAACCAAAATGGTAATGACTCTCCCAGATTAGTATACAAACTCACACATCTAGAAGGACAATAGCACCCTAGGGAGCATCTCCATAGCTATAGAATGCAGGTTACAAAGTCCTGTGCCAAAAAATGTCTTGTTCATCAACAATGTATGTATGACTTTTACTTACTATAATTTTCCTCAGATGACTTAATCCTTTACTCTTCATCTCTACGGTGCCTCAAGATCTGATCAGTACAAAATATAAAAAAAGACAAGAGAAATGAAGGACTGGCCAACAGATGATAAATCTCATTTATTTTGCTCTCAAAACAAATTATGGCTTTCTTTTAGGAGTCTATGAAATCCCCAGTGACTTGCTATAATCGGCACAATGTCATCCACAAACAGGAGTATCTAGAAGACACTAGCATATAGGGAATTTTTCCTATAATTTTGACTTTTTATGAGAATCTTCTTCATGTTCAGCAGGCACATGAATCCTTGTTTTATCTTTCCATACCCTCTACTCTTATCAAATTACTCTCTTAGTTACTTAGGCTCACTACCTTGGTATGTTCTACTTTTTTTCTCTTAGTCACCCCATATAACCTATTCATTATCAAATCTTACTTTTTCTACTTTTACAACAGTTTTAATATATGTCCAATAATCTTCACTCACAAAGCCACCACCAAGGTTCTTATCACTTTTTTTTTGTTTAGTTTTTGCAAGGCATTGGGGTTAAGTGGGTTGTCCAAGGCCACACAGCTAGGTAATTATTAAATGTCTGAGGTTGGATTTGAACTCAGGTATTCCTGACTCCAGAGCCAGTGCTTTATCAGCTGTGCCACCTAGCCACCTCTCTTAACACTTTTTAACTACAGTAACATCTAGTCTCCCTGACTCATGTTTCTTTCAATTTTAGTCCATCCTCTCCTCAACTGCTAAAGTAATTCTCTTAGAATTCTCACTCTCTTTACTCCACTTCTTAATTTTTCTACCTTTTTTCCAGACTACCTTCTCTTTTTCTTTAAGAATATTCTCTGTTATATAGGTTAGCTCTCTTTGAGGAGTACTGGGAGGGATGCTAGGAGAAATTTAGATAATTTAACCACAAACGATTTTGAAAAAAAATATTTACAAAAAATATATATGAATCCCTTAACATATGCCACGCAAGCCTTCTTACTAAATTTTAGAGGTACAAAAAGGAGTTCCAGTCTTCAATGAACTCATAGTTCTCTATATATTTTGTATGCACCTATAAAATATCTTATATGTACATAGTTATTTTCATGTTTCCCATCTTCATTAGAATTTGAGTTCATTGAAGGCAGGACCTTTTTTTGTATATCTCCTCTTAGAGAGCCATACCATATAGCAAAGAGTATTTTTTAAAGTAAAAGACAAATGAGGGAAGAAGAGTACAACTGATCAATACATGAAAAATGTCTGAAAGCATATGTATATTACACCTATGGATCTCCTGCCTATGCAAAGAAATGAGAAGTGACTTTTCATATATCTCTTTGGAGACATTCTTATTTGTCCTAATTCTGCACAATTTACTTTCAGTAGCTTTGTGATAATTGCTTTCATTTATATTGTCATAGTCATTATATATGTGTTTTTTTGTTTCTGCTTACTTGACTATGTTCATATAAGATTTTCCATGCTTCCCTTTATTCATATATCTTTTCTTTTCCTTTCCTTTCCTTTCCTTTCCTTTCCTTTCCCTTTTCCTTTTCCTTTTCCTTTTCCTTTTCCCTTTCCTTTCCTTTCCTTTCCTTTCCTTTGGTTGGGTAATGGTTAGGTGACCTGCCCAAGGTCTCACATCTAGTAAATATCAACTGTCTGAGACTGTAGTTGAACTCAGATCCTTCTGACTCCAGTACTGGTGCTCTTATTCACTGCATCACCTAGCTGCCCCATATTCTTTATTTCTTACGGCAAAATAATATTCCAGGATTCTCATTTACTATAACTTATTTCACCACTCCTCAGTCAATAGGTATGTATTTTATTGCCTGTTCTTGGCCACTACAAAAAGTGCTGCTATAAATATTTTGTTATATAAATGAACTTTCTTCTTCTTAATGACATACTTGAGAGATATAGACTCAAGAGTAGAATCACTATGTCACAGATTATAGACATCTTATTCTCTTTGCATAATTCTAAACTGCTTTCCAAAATGAATACATTTGTATATCTGTCTCCTCCACAATCTCCACAACATTGACTATCTTTTGTGATATTTGCCATTTTGAAATTCAGGGTTGTTTTGTATTTTCTTTATTAGTATTGAGTTAGGAAAAATCGTGTTGTTAATAAATTGCAATTCTCATTTTGACACTGAATTCATTTTCATTTTTTATCACTTATCTATAGGAAAGTAACTGATTAGGGCTACTACCTAGAAAAGTAACTGACTGAAAAAAAGTACCTAACAATGAAAGTATGGCTAATGAATTATGTTATATAATTAACACTCTAGTATCTTTGCCAACCAAATGTGGTCTCAAAGAATCAGATACAACTGAAAAATGACTTAGAAAACTAAATACCCTGACTACAACTTTAATTAAAAACAATTGCAGTCACAGATCTGTGCCAAATACAAAATAGCATTCCTAATAACAGCTAGGAATATATAAAGCTTTAAGGTTTGCAAGGCTCTTTACAAATATTTGTTTTTTATCTTCCTAATAACCTAGGACATAGGTTCTACTATTATTATCAGAGGCAAATAGAAGTTAAACGAGAGATCATTAAAACAAAAAGATGACAATACACCATGTTCCAATAGGTATTAGCATCTTTTAGGTTAGAGTTAATAATCAATAAATAACAGTGTGTGGATATGAGTACAATTTTTACAATCTCTTTTCTTCCCATTATTATTTTCTCTCATTTCTTTTTGTGTCTCTGAATACCTATATTTGTCAATGAAATTAAAAATGAAGGGCATGGGGCAGCTAGGTGGCATAGTGGATAAAGCACTGGCTCTGGAGTCAGGAATACCTGGGTTCAAATCTGGTCTCAGACACTTAATAATTACCTAGCTGTGTGGCCTTGGGCAAGCCACTTAACCAGTTTGCCTTACGAAAACTTAAAAAAAATGAATAAAGAAAATGAAGGGCATATTAAAAAAAAAACTATAGCCTGGGGTGTGAGTTATTTTTCTCATAGTACAGCTTAGAAGGAAGACTTGAGCAGCCTGAGACTATGTATGTGTCATTCAGTCTGGTCAAAGCATTCTTTGCCTTTATATGGAGAACCACAAGCTGATTTCTTTGATATTTGCAAGGTAAATGAGAGATCATTTTTCATCTGCTCAGAGATATAAAATGACGCTTACTATTTATATCTATATGCTAGGAGTAGAGCAAATACCTTGCTAATGTCATCCTCACAGGGGAGCAGTCAACAGTGCAGGTGGTATTTCAAAACTGGAAAAATTCAGCCAGTTCATTATGAAATTTTCAAAGGGTAATGAAACCCCCCACCAGTTTACTAAGCAGTTTAGCAGATTAGACATTCACCTAAAATCATGCAAATTTTACATTGGTATCTAGTGTTTTCTGCTTTTCCTCCAATAAACCTTGCCCTTCATAATGAAAAACACCCTCTCTCCCTCTCAGGAGCAGTGAAGCCCAGAAGTATTTCTTTAACAAATTACTGCTAAAAATAGCAACCCAGATAGGAAGGATTCTAGAGAAGCAGCATCAAATAGATGGAGTTTCAGTTTGGTAAGCTTCAAAATAGTGTCTAACTGGAATTTTATTTTTGGAGCAAATAGTGGATTCTCATGGTTAGTCTATCATTCCCTCCACTTTCCTTTTCTGTGTGTCTTCCCTCCTGGCCCCTTGGATTCCCATTCTATATTGTTCTTAATTATATCCCCATCTCCCAAAGTTTTAGCTGGCTCAAGTATTATCAAGAGCAACAGATTTGGAATCAGAAGTCCTAGGTTCAAATCCTGTTTGAACACTAGCATTTGTTCATGGTTGTTTGTATGTTGTCTTGCCAATTAGACCATATGCTCCTTGAAAGTTTTTTAGTCATTCAGTCATGTCCTATACTTCATGACCATTTGCCCATGGCATTTTCTTGGCAAAGATACTGGAGTGGTTTGCTATTTCCTTCTCCAGGGGGATAAAGCAAATAGAATTTAAGTTACTTTCCAGGAACAGTCAGCTAGTGAGTATCATAAGCCTGGATATGAAGTCAGGTTCAGTACTCTATTCACTGAGACATTGAATTCTTGAAAACAAGGATTGTTTTTTGCTTTGCTATGTATTCCCAACTCTTAGTGGTGTATATCTCATAGTAGTGACTATTGAATGATTGACTGCTACTTATTACCTGTGTAACCATGGGCAAATTATTCTAAGTCTCTAGTTTCCTCCTCTGAGAATGGGGGGACATCAGACAAGATGAATGGAAGTCTTTTCTAGCTCTCCTGCTTTACTTTATCTGTACTTTAACAGGGAACTCTTGGAGGTCAAGACAATTCAAAATTCATTTGAGTCTTATAGTAAATTTTATATGTTATTTTGTAAGACCTTGGCACATTTTTATATAGTCACAGGCATGATAATAGGCATAAAGATATTTATATTTCTTTTTTTGTTGACCTAGAGAAGAATAAAAATTATCTATAATATTAATAAAGTTGTTTTTCCCCTTTAATAGAAAAATTAGTAAGACTTAAAGTCTTTTTGTGTTCAACATCTGAACATTAAAATGTGAGTGCAGAGGAGTCTGGGAAGGATGTGATGTGCATTATTAACTTTACCTATATACTTACTCTTTATATATTTATATGAATACTTCTTTTCTCATCTGTTAGAATATAAACTTCTAAAGGTATAGACTATTTCATTTATTATATTTGTATCCCTGGTATGATATGGTGCCTCACTGATATGGGAGGAAGAGAAACCAAGGAAAGTCTGAGGGTCAAAGGCAAAACTAATGATGAGCCCATCCAGAGACAGGTTAGGACATATCATGTTATCGCTTCTTATCACCAGCTAACACATGCTAGTGCTTGTCCTGCAGTGCCTCTCTGAAATGGGAGGAAGGCAAACCAATTTAAGGCCAAGAGACTCCCCTGCAGATGGCCAGACCATCTACAATAGTCCTGTTTCCTATCAATGAGGTCATAGGGTGGAACAATTCTGGTAAATGCAAGTGAGAAGGAAACTTTGCCAGCATACTCCTGTAGTCATCAATATAATTGTGCAACTCATGTCACTAAGTACTTCAATATTTCTGGTACCTACAACAGTGGTGTTTGACACATAGAACACATTTACTAGAGTGATGCTATCAAATCAGGAAGACCTGAGTTCAAATCCAGCTTCAGACACTTAAGCAAGTCATTTAACCTGACTGCCTCAGTTTCCTCTAACTGGTACATAAGTTCCTTAACTGTAAAATTCAGTTAATATGAGAAAGTACTCCCAGCATTACTGAGATGTGAGTTATTTTTTTCAGAGTACAGCCTAGAAGGAAGACTTGAGCAGCCTGAGACTATGTGTCATTCAGTCCAGTCAAAGCATTCTTTGCCTTTATATGAAGAACCACAAGCTTATTTCTTTGATATTCTCAAGGTAAATGGGAGATCATTTTTCATCTTCTCAATAAATGCTTGTTCCCTTCCTTTTGCCCTACATATTGGAATTTTGCTTAATATTTTTCTTGAATTGAATCAAATCAACAGTTTTGTATGGATGATGTATCTATTATTTATCTTAATTACCATTAACACTGGCATCAGTTTCATCTGTTTGGCTCTGGAGGAAAGAAAGCAGCCACACACCTCTCATTGTCTGCTCTCTCTTTTTTTTTCCCTTTTCCTTTGTGTTGCAAGACAATGGGGTTGTGACTTTCCCAAGGTCACACAGCCAGCTAATTATTAAGTGTTTGAGATCATATTTGAACTTAGGTCCTCCTGACTACAGGGCTGATGCTCTAGCTACTACACCATCTAGCTGCCCCTGTCTCTACTCTCTCAATGTCTCATATTTCTCATATTCTGCCTGCAAAAGATTTGATTGCTGGAACAGGAGGATAAATATCCCCACCTGGAAAAGCAATGTGATGTGATTTTCAATAATCTGTTCTCTTTGTGCCCTTAGATCATTATGTGTTTCCTTCCTCCCCTCTCTTCTTTCAAATAAAATCCATTCCATTGGAGAAATTATGATCTTCAGAATTAAAAATAGAAATGCCTGGCTTGCTTTGACAATTTTTCCCTTACTCGGTGAATAAAAGTAATTTAACCTTTCTTTTGAGAAGTTTCTGCCATTGTAGAGAATAGACTGTGTAGCAGATTCTGTTTCCCCCAAAACATTTTGAATGTATCTAGTAATGATATGCAAAATTATGTCTATTAATCAGTTTGGGGTTTGAATAATTCCTCCACCATATTAGCCGCTTTATTTCTTCTTTATTTCTTCCTCCCACAAGTAGATGGAGTTCCAGGCCTGTAGTCAGGAAGATTCAACTTCCTAAGTTCAAATCTGATCTCAGATACTTAGTAGCTATAGGACCCTGAGAAAGTCGTTTACCCCTGTTTGCCTCAGTTTTCTCATCTGTAAAAAGCACTAGAGAAGGAAATGACAAACTACTACATTATCTATACCAAGAAAACCTTAAATAGGTTCACGACATAACAGAACAACAACAAATTCTCCCTCCCATAAATGAGTGATTGAACTGAATGGTTGTTTTGGAATTGTGTAGATCAGAGTTCTCAAACAGAGGGAAGGAAGGAAATATGCCAATGGAGCTATATAAAAGTCAGTGGAAAGGATAGGGAGGTAAACAGGAAAGGTAAAGAGATGGGGAGAGAGAGAGATGGAGAGGAGAGAGGAAGAGAGGGAGAGGGAGAAGGAGGGGGAGGAGGGAGAGGGATGAGGCGAGAGGGGAGAGGGGGAAGGGGACAGGGAGATCTGGATCTCACATCTCATCCAAGAGAAACTCCCTGATTTCTCTAGAGGAGCAAGCTGAGAATAGGGGAATGATGGAGATTTCCCTCTTTTCTCATCTGTCTAGAGTCTTTCCCCTTTAATAAACTGAAGTGGGTTTGACCTCATCCATCTTCTCTCCTGAAGCTGAAAACAAAGACAAAAGAGTTGTGAAGGGGAACTTCTGCTTGGAGAATTCCCAAACAGGGAGATCAACTGAGAACTTCACCTTCCATCTACTGGACCCCACACTCAACATCAGGCAGAAACTTCATCTCCACCAACAAAGTAATGGACTTTGGGACAGGGGTTATATTTGGTTCAGGGTCTCCACAACTTCTCATAAATCTACAGGGCAAAAGACAATCGCCTTTGCCATGGAAAGAAGGGAATGAATGGGAAATGAATGACAATATGGAATAGCTCAGGTGAGTGCCCCTCTCGGTCCCCAGCTATGTGGGCAGATTGGTGATTGATTCATATAGCAGAATGAATATACTCTAATTTTAGGTTCCTAAGCTATTCAGATCTCAACATAATAGATTTAGATAAAGAACTGATGTGGCACTAATAGGACATTGACCACTTCCTCAGCACCGAAGCAAAACAGTGGGGTACTCTGGGAAAGATCTGGGGAGGGAAAGATGTCCAGGTTGCAGACAAATGAACTGGAGGGCTGCTTGTTCCTTTGTAATAAAAAAAAAAAAGAAATTTCAGCAAAACCAAGTAACTCAATAACCCGCCCCCCAAAAAAAATTTTGTAATAATTCAAAACCCTAGGCCTCCATATCAATGTAAAGAATGAGGTTCATTTTCTCCATCCTTCTTCCTGTTTAAGTTTGTCATTATAATTGCATTGCCTTGTTGCTTTTTGTTATTCTTTTTATATATAGTGCTTTCTTGGCTCTATTTTCTTCAGTCTATATTACTTTTCATGTCTTCTCACCATTCTGAGAATTCTTCTCATTTATGACAGAGCATAACTTTCATGTGACACAATTTGTTTAGCCATTCATTCCCCAGTTCAATGAATATTTCCTTTGTTTCTAGTTCTTTGCTAGCATAAAAACACACAAACAAAACACCTTTGCTATGAATATTTTGATATACTTAAGACCTTACTGTCTTTGACTTCCTTGGGACATATAACTTGCAGTAGAAGTTCTATAATTTATTTCTATCCAGTACATAATAATGGAGGCTATTCATGTTCTGTTGCATGCCTACTACCTTGATTTGAAGGGGGGGGTATTTTACTTTCGAATAATTCTTTTAAACATTTTCTTCTTCCATTGTCTAAAATGTGTTTAGTGACTATAATATCCTTGGAACTATTTGCCATTTCCAAAGCAATTACATCTCGCTCTAATAAATCTTTGGACATGATTTATTTTCCCAGGGCTTACATAGTCATAGAGGCAGAACAAATCCTGTAAAGACAGACTGAGATAGAAAATTGCATCTAGGTCACTCGGCTTATCCCAGGTTTTTGCTGACTATTGACTATTGCAGATTCTCCATCTATTTTTGACCCTATGATTTAATTCCATGTTTTGTTTATATTTCCTGGTTTGTATTTTTGATTAAGAGTTATTAAGTAATTAACATAGAAAAATTTAAGAAGCAGAATGTTGAAGTCAAGGTCTCCACTGACTCTAGACAATAATTTTTAAGAACAAGGTCTTGAAACTAAATTCATAATATAGTCAATTTTGTTTTTTCTACTAATAGAAATGAGTAAAATAGTGAATGAGCCAAAATAATGAATAATCTTAAAATAATTTCTATTTGGCATTGGGATAAATTATATACTTGGGGCAGGTAGGAGATTAGGGAAGAGGCAGTGTCATAAATTCCTAATGATTTTTCTATAGAATTATATGTTTCTCTATTTATTGAAGCTGCATTATTTTATGGGAATGTTTGTTGAAGGGTAAATAGTTCAAAAGTAATGCTGAATGTCCAAAGGAGCATAGTCTGGGATTAATTAATTATCACTGGGAATCTACAAGAGAAGTGTCAAATCTAAATAGAAAGAAGGACCACTAAACCATACATAAGGATCTTTGAAGCTGTGTATTGAGTTTGAGAACCACAAATTAATATTTCTGTGCTCTATTGTATTTTTATTTTTTGTAAAATATTTTCTAGTTATATTTTAATGGCTACTCTCAGTAATTTTGTGGCCTCCTGTTTGTCACATCTGATCTACAGAATGGAAAACCACATGTATAGTTTGTATATAGGTTAATAAAGACATCTAAAAGTATTTAATAATTTGATATTAAACAAGTATAATTTAATAATGTATTTCTGTATTCTAAGGTTTCTAGGCAAAGGAGAATAATGAATTGCATTTAAATTTTTTTGCTCTTTTTCACCCTTGTCCAATTAACAATCCAGAGCAGTTGCTCTAATATGCTTTTGGTGTCTCCTTTTCATTCTGCACCTGGGACCAATAAAATCCTACCAGAATAATGCCTCCCTGTATCAAGCTGTTTTAATTGTGTCTTTGTTTGTTTTATAGGCAACTGGAAGCATCTAGTTATCTATAAGAAGCTCCCTCCCGGTGTGTATGGTGAGCATTTTTTCAATAGTTACTGTTATAGTTGCAGAACAGAATACTCCAGCTAACAGATGGCAGCCACTTAGCAATCTTCAGCATCCACATCCCATGGAAAAGCCTGAAGTGCTAATCTCTAAAAGGGGAGTTTGGGAATCAGAAATTTTGTCTTTCTCATCTACTAATCCAAGAAAGTGCTTAACTAACCATTTAATAAATCATTTGGTTTCTGGCTAAGTAGTTCAACCATACCTTAGCTCTTTGTATTCAGCAGATCACAGATTAGAAGAAATGAAATGTTTGTGAAATAATTTAAATTTTAATTTGTTTTAATACTCAGCTCAAAGGAATATTTTGGTGAATGTGTTGCCATGATTCTGTGAGTCTTGCTTTGAAAAGTAATCTCCTTGTCCCTTTAAATTAAATAGTGAATCTTGTGGCCTCAAAGAACCAGAGATGTATTTGATCTGCTTGAATAAATAATGGAGTATGTTTTTATTGTTTCTTTTTAAGCCATTCATTAAATATTCACATTCTGGAGTTTGTTTAGTTTATTCCATTTTCACTTCTCAACTTGGACAACTGGCATTTAGCCAGTAAATGGACCAAAAATGGTACATTTTTGTTGCATTATTTTGTTTGAAAATAAAATATTGATTTTTATGCATATGAGACCAAGAATTCTTTAATGAACTCACATATATCTATATCTTCTTGCTATTCTTGCTTTCCTACAATATAATGAATCTAAAATAAATTTACAAAAATATTCAAAGTATAATTCTTAAAAATTCAATAATGTGTATTCAGAATTATATGAAGAGCTGCATATATATATATATATATATATATATATATATATATATATAGTTAGATATATAGATTTATGTCAGTGAATTAGAGTGAGAAGGAACCTTGGTTGTCATCAAATCCAAGTGAATTCTTTAAAGAATTTTGTTCAGGTAATGGCCTATTTTTTTTGTGATCCCATTTAGACTTTCCATGGCAAAGATACTGGAGTGATTTGCCATTTCTTTCTCCAGCTTATTTTAGAGAGGAAGAAATTATAGGAAACATGGTTAAGTGACTTGCTCAGTGGGGTCACACAGTTATTAAGTATCTGAGACTGGATTTGAACTTAGGAAGAGGAGTGTTCCTGAAAATGATGACAATGGCAATGAAGATGATGACAATGATCATCTTTGTTATCATCATCAACATTATTTTCATCATCTGCTTTAAGGAAGGTAATTGTCTTTTACCTTTCTTTATATCTCTATCTCAGAGTGGTACATAGTATACATCTCACAATGTTTATTGAGCATTATTGAGCAACTTCTCTACACCTCTGAAGAAAGTATGTTGAAAACTACACTCAGAGAAAGAACAGATGATGCCTCAATACAGATCAAAGCATAAATTTTTAAACTTTAATTTTCCTAGATTTTTGTTTTGGCCTGTTTTCCTTAAAACTCAACTAAATATTTTTTCTATGATTACACATGTATAATCTATATCAAATTGCTTACCTTTCTCAGTGAAAGAAAAAGAAGGAGAGAGAGAATTTGGAATTATGTTTTTAAATCAAATATTGAAAATTGCTTTTATATGTAATTGGAGAAAAATAAAATACTAAATAAAAGTAGAAAAATAAAGGAAGTCAGATCACATGAGTAATAAGCCACAGAGTCAGAATTTGAACCCCAGTATCTTCCCTGCTACTTATAGTCTAATAGCTATCTGGGTCATTGAGAGCTAAAGTAACTTCTTAAAGGTTACACAGATGGTATTTTCTGCTAGAGGCAGACTGTGAATATAGCACTTCCTGATTCTGAGTCATCCTCTCTAACCTTGACTCCATGTTGCTTCTCCTTTGTCTTTGTATAGTGTTTTGGTTTTTAAATGCTGGTCCCAAACTTCATGCATCTTGAAGCCATCTATCATGTTGTTAGTCCTGATTCATCTAGGTAAACTTCAGTCTCTTGATGTGGCAAGGTCTCTTCATACATTTAAAACTAGAAGGGTCCTAGTGGTCATATGGTTTAATTCTTTCATTTTATAGATGAAGAAACTAAGGCCCAGAGAGTTTAAGTGATGAACCCGAGGTCAATCAATATTCATTAAGCACCTACTATGTACCAGCATATTGCTAAGTACTGGATATATTAAAAAAAAAGGAAAAAGATAGTCTTTGCCTTCAAGGAACTTATAATTTAGTGGAGGAGACAGTATGCAAGAAAATATATATAAAGCAAGCTATATAAGGGTAAAAAGGAAATAACTAATAGAAGAAAGAATTTAGAAGAGAGTTTGGGGAAGGTTTCCTGTAAAAGGTGGTGTCTTAAGTGGAATTTAAAGTCAGTCACATAAAGACTTACAAGAATAAATAATAATAATAATAACAACAATAACAATAATAATGTTTGTCCTTCATTTTCAAAGAAGACATGGCATCAGGGAGGTGATGTCATGACAACCACATGAATTACGTTTAAGTGAGGGGGATACTATGCTAAGTCACCAGCCTCTCTTTCTTCTCCAGAGTCATCTGGATCCAATGGCCAGATATAAAACAGGACAACTGGAAATGAGCCTGGATGTAAGGCAATCAGAGTTAAGTGATTTGCCCAAAATCACACAGCTAATAAGAGTCAAATGTCAGAGGCTGGATTCAAACTCCTGACCTCCTGACTCCAAGGCCAGTGTTCTATCCATTCACCATATGCAAAGTGAAATCAGGAGAATGGGAGAACATTGTACTGAGAAACAGCAGTGTTGTAAGAGGATCAACTGTGAATGATTTAGATATTCTCAAAAATACAATGATCCAAGACAAATATGAAGGATTTATGATGAAAAATGTTTTCTGTCCCCAGAGAAAGAACTGATGATGTTTGAATACAGATCAAAGCATACTTTTTTTTAAAACTTTATTTTTCTTAGGTTTTATTTTGATCTATGCTTTCCTTTGCAACACAACTAATACAGAAATGCTTTATATAATGACATATGTATAACCTATATCAACTTGCTTACCTTCTCAATGAAAAGGGTAGGGGGAGAGAGAAAATTTGGAATTCTGTTTTTAAAACACATGTTGAAAATTGTTTTCACATGTAACTGAAGAAAAATAAAGTATTGAATAAAAATAGAAAAAGTAAAGGAAATCAGATGAGTAATAAACCACAGTCAGAATTTGAACTCCAGTCTTCTAATTTCAAATCAATGCTTGCATAAAGTCATACTGCTTCCTAGAAGTCCTAAGCTCTATTGGCATCTAAGAACAATAATAACTTTTTTCTTGGTAGCCAGGTTGAAAAAATGGTGAGTCTCCCTACCAACACAATACACACATACACACACACACACACACACATACACACACACCCCACACATGAAATCTACTTAGCAAAGTATCTGACATTCCAATAAAAATATATCATTTGCTCTATCATTCTTGTAAAATAGGTGGTTTGTTCAATACAAGAGAATGGTATCAAACATCTTTTATGACATATGTAAGTGATAGCATAAATGAGATGATAATCTAGTTAATTATATGTTTTCTATGAAATAAACTCTTTATTAAAATGAATAGCATTAATTAGTCCTACCTCTAATCACTATTTTGGCAACAGTTAAAGGAGAACAACTTAGGTACAAATTAAATGCCTTAATGCAATGTCAGTTATTATTATTCACCACTTATCCTTGATCTTCCTTATTATGGCATAAGAAGAAAGATTTCTTTTTAGACATAGCTTTATTTCCCTTTTTAATGAAGTGATTTGATTTTTGCTCCCAAAACTTTCTAGATTTCTGTTTCCTCTGACTTTTTCTGTCATGCTTAAATTGGAAAATAAGTGGTAGAAGCCTTCCCATGAAGAAGAACAAGGGATGTTTCCATTTTTGGAGAAAACTCATGTTTGTTTCTTTGTAATCCTGTGTATAATTTTCCACTCAATGCCTCTTCTTCAAAAAGTCTCAAAACTTGTGTTTCTGATAAATTGTTCACATCCATAGGGAATGAGATTCTTTGGGAACAATTTGTCTGGGTTTTCAGCACACTTAGAACCCAATTTCAACCAAAGCTTCTTAAAATCATTATATGTTTTTTGAGAAATTTTAAAACACATTTGATTAAGTCATTTTCAAAGATAAATTGTGGTGTCCTCATGAATGTGTAAATGACCTTAGTCTTTTTTATTAAATTGACATCTAGGTTTTTTTGGATCCAAAAGTCTGGATTTCGTACTTATTAGCTTATTACTTTTAAAATAGTGACAATATTGTTAACTTTTCTATAAAGTTCTATAGAGTCAGAGTAATCTTTGCAATAGTATGCATACATAGCATTATAATAAACAGAAATACCCTTAAGGACTACAAAGGAGAATTCAATTCATTTGAATTCAGTTGAAGTTGTGATTTTTGCTCTTCCTCCCAAAACAGATATTCAATCTTAAAAAAATGTCTGTTTTAGCCAGGTATACTAATGTGTCTTGTCTATATTTCTCTAAATAACATGCACCAAATTGGCATATTGGCATGAATTATGGTGCTTAAAATGAATTCACAGTGAAGATGATTAAGATGTACATTTACAAACACCATCTATTGGAAAAGGAATTGTTTTCCCCAAATCAACAAAACATGAGCCAAACTATCAAAACATTAACAATTATGGGGAAAAAACAGATGGATTGTGGAAGCCTAGGGCAAACATAAACAATCTAATCATGATCTAATTAGTTAGCTTGTTATGAGAAATCTTTTTGCAGAGTGTTCCATTTAAGCAAAATACTTTGTTGTCTTAGTAAATGGTCTAACAACAGTTCAATTATAAAAATGGACTTTGCTAAGAGCAAATGCTAACTCTGTCTTTGAAGAAAACATAGTAGTTAATGTACACTGTCAGTGATCCATGGATTAGTCTGCCTTGACAATTCAGGTATTATTAAACAAACCACTGCATTGTGTCAGTGGGAATTGCTGCTGGCAGGCTTTCATCTGAAGACCAGTGACATAATACAGCAGGTAGCAAAGTAGAGATCTCTTTATGTTTCAAAAAGGAACCCTGTCAAAGGGAGTGCTTTTATTATTATTTTGGCTTAAGCAAAAATGTCGCTATCTTTATAAAGAATAATAGAACTAGACTGTTGTTTTCTGTTTCTTTTATGAAAACTTCTTTTCCTCACTAGGATAACTACTTCAAAAGATTGTTATAAGGAAATTGCTTTGTAAACTTTAAAGTGTTCTATGTTATCTCTTTTGGTGGGGTGATGGGCAGGGGAGATAGCTGTACAGTGATTTCACTGGTGTAGGAAATTCTCAATGAGGAAACTTTCTACCAATGCAAGTGAGCAACTATTCTGAAACATTACTTAGAGAAGTGTCTGGGTATCTGAGTACCTGCTCATGGTCAGGCAGCTAGTGTGTGTGTCAGAATTAGGGCTTGAACCAAGGCTTCTTGATTCCAAAGTCAGCTGTCCACTCACTATTTAACACTGCTTCTCATATAAAAGTTGATAGTTATCATCAACATCACTATCAACAATATCATCATCATGATCCTCAACACTAATAGATTTCCCTCTACTTCATAATATATAAAAGATGTTCAAAGTCTAGTTGTCTTCTAAGGTCATAGATAGAGAACTGGAAGACCCTCAGAAGTCATTAAGTTAAACCCCATAAGGAAATTGATTCTCGAAGATGCTTTATAACTTGTTCAAATTTACCCAGTTAGGAATTAAAGTCTGATTATCTGAGTATGAATCTACTGTTGTTTGTAGTACAATGATCTCCAAATTTCTTCACTTCTTCCCTTTATTGTTTTTCTTGATTCAGTTGTGCAATCCTAGGCAAGTCACTTAATTTGGCTCAGCTTCAGTTTCCTCATTTGTAAAATGGGGTTAATAATAACTTTTAGCAACTAGAGTTGTTGAGAGAGTCCAATGAGATAATATGCTTTACATATTTCAGAGCATTGTATAAATGTTAGTCCTTGTGTTATTGCTATTTCAATAATTCCCTTCTAGCTATCTCATTTCCTATTTTTTTTTTTGCACAATACTGCCTTTTTTTTTCTGTCCAGGTCTCTTCTGTTCAGAAGTAACAACTTTCCTCTCCTCCATTCCACCACACTTCAATATATCATCTTACCTCTACTCTTCTCCCATGACCGACTTTCTGGCAGGAGTAGTTAGTCTCCCTTTATTACCGCTATTTCCTTGCCATCCATACCTATGTTAATGAAGCCTGAGATGTAGCTCAATTCCTTGGTTGCCAAATTGTTAGTGTTTATAAGATATTTTAAGGTTACAGTTGTCATCTCACTTGATACTCTCAATGACTCTACTAGGTAGGTACTTTTATTAGCCCCATATTTCAGATGAAGGTACTATAGCTGAAAAGATATTGTGTACATACACTGTAAGTTTCTGAAGCAGGCAACATCCTGCTGCTTTGTCTAACACTCTATCCATTGGGTTGCCCAACTGCATATCACTTTGTTCATTTATAACGAGTTTGTAAGCCATTAAAACCCCCAGATGTTTTCCAAAACAATTCCTAACTAACCAGGTCTCCCTATCTTGTACCTATAAGACTGATTTTTATACTCAGGTGTACAATTATCCCTATGGGATTTCATCAGCCCAATGCTCTGTCCAAGCCTACCAGTCTTTCTTTAGATCCTGACTTTATCATCAGCATGATTATTATTTCTTTCAGGTTTGTGTCATCTGAAAATTTGATGAGCTTGCCATCTATGTTGTTAGCCAAGTCATTGGAAAAATTATAGGTAGAAAGGGGTCAAAAATATGTTCTTGGTTATGCCCAAAGGGCGATAAAAATGTGCATACCCTTTGATCCAGCAATACCACTACTGGGTCTATACCCTAAAGAGATCTTGAAAAAGGGCATAAACATCACTTGTACAAAAAATATTCATAGCAGCCCTGTTTACAGTAGCAAAGAACAGGAGATTGAGTGAATGTCCATCAATTGGGGAATGGATGAACAAATTGTGGTATATGTATGTTATGAAACACTATTGTTCTGTTAGAAACCAAGAGGGATGGGAATTCAGAGAAGCCTGGAAAGATTTGCAAGAACTGATAATGAGCAAGATGAACAGAACGAGAAGAATATTGTATACCCTTAACAACAACATGGGGGTGATGCCCAACCTTCATGGACTTTCTCATTCCATCAATGCAATGATAAGGAACAGTTTTAGAGTACCTAGGATGGAGAATACCACCTGTATCCAGAGAAAGAACTATGGAGTTTAAATAAAGACCAAAGTCTATTACCTTCAATTATTTTTTAAAAGCATATTATGACATAATTTTGACATCACTAATATTTTATTTTCTCCTCAAGAATATGATTTCTCTCTCAACACATTCAATTTTGATCAATGTATAGCATGGAAACAATATAAAAATTACAAGACTGCCTTCTGTGGAGGGATGGGAGGAAGGAAGGGAGGGTGGGGGAAAAATTGTAAAATTCAAAAACTTACAAAAATGATAGGTAGAAACTACTATTATAAAAACTGGAAAGCTATTAAAATGTTAAAAAAGAATATATTCTTGGAGTATTTATTGGAAATCTCATATATATATATTGTTGATATTCAACCATTTTCTGAACATCAACTGAAGATGATCTTACATCTTACCCTCTTCAAATTTTATTTTATTTTATTTTATTTTTTAGGGGTTTTTTTTTGCAAGGCAAATGGGGTTAAGTGGTTTGCCCAAGGCCCAAGGTAATTATTAAGTGTCTGAGACTGGATTTGAACCCAGGTACTCCTGACTCCAAGGCCAGTGCTTTATCCACTACACCACCTAGCCACCCCTTCAAATTTTATTTTAGCTCTGTCTGGACACTCCTTGTTCAATCACATTCCATGTTTTATTGTACTTTTTAATGTACATATAATCAATTAGCTCTCCTTGTTCCTTACTACTATAGCTGCTATTAGATTATAAATTTCTAGAGAGAAAGGACTCAGTCATTTTTCATTATTGTAGCCACAGCCCATAGCATAGCTCTTTGAAGGCCATTCAAACATTTTTATTATACTGAACTAAAATATCCTTCATATATAACTGCTAGCAATGTGACACATTTTATTTGTGCCAATCAATTTTGAACTTGTAAGGACCAATTTGAGTCCCACCTTCTCTTGAAACTATCTAAGACACTTCTGTCACCCTGAATTCTCTCCTTATTAATGTAAGATTATGGATTCAGAGCTGGAAGACAGCTGAGAGCTTGTCTACTTCAATCTTCTCATTTTATAGAACAATACATTATATCTCAGAGAAGTTAGGTGACCTGCCCAAGGGAAATCTGACTCAAGTAATTAAGAGCTTACTGGGTACCAGACATTGGAAATGCAATGACAAAGATGAAAAGATGAAAACACTCCCTGTTCTCGAGGAACACAAATACACCCTCACCCACCCCCATATGCATGATAAATACATATATACATATATACACACATATCTATAGATACACATACATTTATACGGAGAGAGAGAGAGAGAGAGAGAGAGAGAGAGAGAGAGAGAGAGAGAGAGAGAGAGAGAGAGATTGGGGACTGATATCTGGGGAATCAGGGAATATTTCTTGAAGAAAGAGGCATTTGAATTGAACTTAAGAGACCTAAGGTTCTAAGACATGAAAAAGTAAGCTCAAATAAATAACCAGAAGCAGAGTTAGGATTTGAACCCAGATCCCCTGATTATAGACTCAATTCTCTCTCATACAGCCTCTAGGGACTTTTTTTTGACATTTGAGGGACAATTGCTCTCTCTAGAAACCTTCAGATGATACTATGAAAATATCCCATTTTTAGTTGATTTGTAGAAAATGAAGGGGCTAAGCTACACAGTAGATAGAGCACTGACCTTGGAGACAAGAGGACAAGAGTTCAAATTTGACTATCAGATACTAGACTCTTACTAGCTATGTGACCTTGGGCAAGTCACTTAACCCTGACTACCGCCTATCCAGGGCCTTCTCCAGTTATCCTGATTCATATCTGGCCACTGGACCCAGATGGCTCTGAAAGAGAAAGTGAGACTGGTGACTTAACCAGCCCCCCCTCCAATCCAATTCATATGTTTGTCATGGTAACACCCCCCTGATATCATGGTCTTCTTTGAGAAAGAAGTACAAGTTTCATCATTATCAGAAAATTAAATAAAAATATATATTTAAGTGCATAATTTTATGTAAGAAAATCTTAAGGAAGACTTTCATTACCAACCATTTTTGTATATTGTTGATAATTCCCTGGAATGCTCCAACCTAACTCAACTTTCTATATTTTCCTAACTCAGAAGATATGTTTCTGTATTCTCCTTCTTTAGCAATAGCTGTAAGCTTGTGCATCTGAGATATTTCCTGTGTTTAGTTTCTCTGTAATTTGATTATACATTCCTGCAGATGAAAGCTGAATTGGCTTCTTATTCCATTTTCTCTATAGTGCCTTTTAGAATGCAAGTCAGTGATCCAATGAAAGAAGGAAGGAAGGGAAAAGTATTTATTAGGCAATTAATGTGTAAAAAGGATTGCATTGAGAGTCAAAAACAGGAATGCCAGACAGTCCATACTATCAAATGAGTTCACATTCTAGCCTAGGAGGCAACATGTGTGGAAAGATTTAGCTGCAATTCAGGGGACTTGAGTTATCATGCCCCAGCTTTTCTTTCATTTATCTTCTCTTCTAGTTTACTCATTCAGTACTTGGGGTGGGTCTACTTTGTACACAGTGGTAACTGGTAATTGTAATGGGGTTCAATTGGTATTCATCACATTCTAAAATATCTCACTCTCAACAGAATACTACTCTTATCCCCACAACCTTCACTTCTTGTACCTCTATCAAATCAAAGAATAAAATGTTCTCTTGATTCACAGAGTAAGAGTAAAGCAAACCTGAACACCCAAAAGCATGACAAAATTGGAGAGTCCTTTCATCTGGAAAGAGGAGAGGTGAGATGGCTTTTCAGTTGATGCCAGCATCAATGTAGTCTGTGGAGAAGTTTTATGATGTGGATTTTAATTAAATGGGTTTTAGAAATTGAACAACAGAAACAGAAAAAAAGTTACCTTAGAATTTGTTTTTTTCAAGTCTTTGATGAAAGATGCAGTGATGAATCATTCTAAATATATTTTTCTAAAATTGTAAACTTGAGAGATGAAAGAAAGGACAGAGAAATCCTAGGAATCATTTCTCTCCCAAGTAGTAGAGACATACTAGACCAGACTAAGAGTCTCTAGACTTGGAGTCTCATAGGCATATTTCAAAAACTATAGTGAAGAATGAAGGATGAGGGCATGATAGTTATTAAGCAGTACTTTACTGCTCTTTCCTTTGTGTGATTAAAATAGGGTCTCTTAATACTATGAAGATTATTTATCCATTTATCCTGGGTAAAGGAGACTGACTTTTCTACTCTGGAGAAATATGACTGGTTTGTGTATAAACTGTCTATTTGGTCAGGTGTCCCCTCTGGATATGAAGAAATGACTTTAACACATCTCATGCTCATGTTTCAGAATTCAAGGTCCCAGAGACAGAGTCTGAGTTCTGGTGGGCCAGAATGTGATGTAACTTAGAAATAGTTGATTATGGCCAAGGACGCACTTCTTTAGTTAGAATAAATATTATATATATATATATATATATAGATAGATAGATAGATAGATATAGATATTCTGTATCTATATGTATATTACATGTCAAAGATCCCTTTGGCAGTGTGATAAAAACTTAATGTTTTTTCCAAATACATAAAGTACACAGGATTCTAAAAGAAGCCAATTATATTACAATTGAATCATCACAATATTTTTAAAAAACAAGTTCAAAAACTCTAGATTTGGAACCTTGGAGAAAAATTGAGTCCATGCTATGTCCTAATTATTTAGTTACATTTGAAAATCTGCTTGCTATAATAATAATCAGAATTCACAATAAAATGTAAATAAAATAGCTTATCTACAGCCCTATTTTGTGCATTAACATTATTCAAATAATGAAAAAACAGCAATCCAGTTATATAGGATTCAGCATTCTTTTTTTTTTCTTACCTGCCTTAATCAAGGAATGGGTACTGATGTAGTCAAAAAGGTCAAGGTCTGTATCCAGGGCCATCTCCAGTAGTCCTGATACATATCTGGCCACTGGACTCCTATGATTCCCAAGGAGAAAGTGAGGCTGGTGACTTTGCACAGCATCCCCTTACTTAAATCCAGTTCACCTACATGTCATGGCATTGTCTCCAAGAAGTCATCATCTTTTTTTGAGAACAAATGATAAACAAACCACAACAGCTTGCTTCTTTGAAAAGAAATGACTCAAAACAATATTGTGATCATAAGAGCTAAAAAGGACCTTAAAGTCAAGTGAAACTCCTCATTTTAAAGAAACTAAGGCCTCAAAAAATTTAAGTAACTTGTTCAAAGTTACCCAAATAATAAGCATTTCTGTTTTAGTTTACCTATTTTCAAGTTCATCTTTTTTAAGTTATCTTGTTTTTATTTAATTTGATTTCTGAATGTATCTTTCCCCTCCCTGGCCTAGATAAGGATAAAAGGATAAAAATGCCTTTTTTAAAGAAGATGTTTAGTAAAAATAACACACCAACTCAATTAAATAATATATTCAATTGTATCCATTTACTTAGTCACCTACCCCTCCAAAGAAGAAAGATTCTTCTCTTTGTCAAGGTTAAACTTAGATAAGATTGGCCCAAATGGGCCAGCAGTAGAATAACAAACACATTTTGTGAATATTCCAATAAGTGGACAATTAGACCTTGAGAACATTGACTAACTGTTGATTTCTTGTCTCCCATTTCTATTTAAAGCAGATTCTAATTTACTAATAAAATATAAGGGAAAAGGATTGGTCATATAGTAACAGAGAGACTTCCAAATGTATAATAAAAGCATCATATTCATGAGACACTGAAATATTAACTTAAAAGACTAGTCAATTCCAACTCCCACTAGAATTAGGATTGACTCCTAGAATGTAACTAATTTCTTCCTTTAGAATTCAAAGAATATAGGGGTATTTAGGTGGTGCAGTGGATAGAGCACTAGTCCTAGAGTCAGGAAGACCTAAGTTCAAATTTGAACTTAGACACCTGATATTAACTGTGTGACCTTGGGAAAGTCACTTAACTCCATTGCTCCACAAAATAAGTCTATGAATACTCCTGACGAATTGCAGCTTCTAACAAAGATCCTTTGTAGAAGATTAGAAGACCTGGACAAGAATTGCACAAGATAGCATAGTTATATTGGCTAGCAATCTGCTCAGTAGATCACTACAAGGAGAAGATCACAAATTCAGGATGTTTCCATGGATCATTCCTTTCCATCTGTACAGATACTCTGTTAATATAATAAAGTATGTCAGCAGAATAAGAGATTGAATTTTCATTTACTAATTTCATTTACTAATTCACTAAAATCTTTGTTTTCAAATGCTGCCACTTCTAGAAACAGCCTCCTATCTTTCCAAAAGGCAACAATTGAAGCGTTAAATGAACATTTTCTAGACCTAAGAAAAAATTGGCTTAAGAATCAAATAGAATATTGAAATAAATGAATAAATGCAAAATTATTAAATGCTTCTATTGCTAAGCACTGAGAATACAAATACAAAAGTCAGCATTCCTTAACCTAAAAAAACCCCTAACATTTCAGTATAGGAGACTCTGACTCACTCTCTCTCTCTCTCTCTCTCTCTCTCTCTCTCTCTCTCTCTCTCCACTTTTCTCCAAATATATGTGTCTATATATATATATATATATATACATATATGTACATACATATATAGACATACATATGGAATGGTAATAAGGGAGAGATATTTTGGTTTAGAAACTTACAGGAAAAGTGAGTGGAGTCATAGAGGAATAGGTTTAAGTATTCTTCCCAGTAGTACTGTAATATTGTTTTGACTGTGGTTCCTTAAGAAGGATGATGAAAAATTATGAGCATTACCTAACATAAACCTGAGGGAGACAGTGGATAGTAATTCCACTTTAAATAAAAGTTGATAAGATATCCAACTAAATAAAATTATCCCAAGAGCATTCAAGGATTAAAATAGAAAGAGAACTACAAGCAAAAGAAAAATGGGATATGATTTGAAAACAATTCAGTTAAATATTTTCTCCATCAAGTTGAGTGGAGCCAGAACAATTGGACCCTATCTTCATAGCCCCTTTGGTACTTAGAGAGAAGGTAGAGATAACACTTAAAAAGGGAAACATGAAACTGGATTAGACCAAGTATATTTAGCATTCCCAGCTAAGACTGGTCAATACCAACTCCCAATAGCATCAGAATTGCCTCCCAGAGTGTAACTGACTGCTTCTTTCAGAATTCTAGGAGTAACCCTGAGAAGTTGTGGTTTCTAATGTTGTTCCCAGTACTGTGATTCTTTTATAAGTTTAATTATATTAGCTTTTAGTAATGGAATTTAATAATAAGGTATAGCAAAATAGTTGTTACAGAGCAGTCCTTCCAAAATGAAGGCACATTCTTCCCTTTAAATATATAAGATCCCGGATGAGACTGTACTCAAACTTAGGATACAGTGGTTGTGAGATACATGTGTAGGGAAAACAGGTGGCAAAGAATTACTGTACAAGTTCAAACACAAAATTACCCTTTTCTTACTTCTGGAGTTTTCATAAAAATTCTCTTTATCTAAGGTTCTCTTCTAGAGTCTAAGAATAACTATTTTGTAGCATTAAGAGCTAGTACTTCTCATCTTCATCATGGATTGGCATCCTGAAACCAATGTTGTAGTTGGGTGGTTTTTTTCCTGCAACTTTCTACAAGTGTTTCCTCTATTGTTGGTCCCTATTCTCATGCCGCAGCTATCGCCTCCAGTGAATCTGGGACCAAGTTCAGTTACTGAAGCATCTTCTGATGACTCTGATGGATCTTTCAAATTTATATGGTCCCCTGTGAACTCCCTTTTGACATACTTATTCATGTAAGGTAAGGAGATTATAAATACAAAAGTAACTAAAGCTGTCATATGCTCAGTGAAACATGGTATGTAGGTGAGAAACAAGACAGTTTACCTCTCTCCTACTTGGAAGCTTACAATAGTTCTTGACTTGCTAGAGGAAAGAAAAAAAGATTGAGAGATGAGCAAGTCATATTTTGTAGGCATATTAAGTTCCCAAGTTAGACAATTAATTAGAAAACTTGTCCTCATCACATACTATCAATCTTTCAGTCATTTATGATTAGAAACATTTAGAAGCTATGTGCACATGCTTAAATTTCTATTTGGTCCCTTAGAGGCAGGTATGCTTCAGAGTTAGAGGAGGAATAAATAGACTGTTACATATATAGAGAAAGGAGATCTATGTTTGAAATGATACATTTCTGAGGGCATTGAAAGAACAGATATACAATATATACTGAGAGGAAGATACCAAAAGTGCTTAAAGATTAATACCACAAATGAGAACATTAATAACTATAAACCTACATGCCCACTTTTTCATCTATATAATTAGAACTGATCAATTGAGAGTTTCCTTGATGAGGCTTTTAGTAAAGAATAGCCAGACTTTCAAAAATGTCTCTGAATAATGAACCAAGTCTTCACTTTTTTACAATTGACTAAAAGAAGTAGATATTATAAATACTCATTGTATTTATTGATTTACTATGACATGCTTGACATTATTTGCTTGACAAGATGTCTCCCATTCAAACATCTTGGTCATTCAGAATTGCTTGGAAGAGGTAGCAAGGATTATTGCTGTTATATTTCTAATTCTTCATCTATAAAATGAACTGGAGAAGGAAATGGAAAGTTCCAGTATCTTTGCCAAGAAAACCCCAAGGAGTCATGAACAGTCAGACATGACTGAAACAACTGAAACACATTAAATTATCACTGTTAAATGACTTTCTGATAATAAATGTGAGATATAAGAAATGAAGATGCAAACCTACCAAAAGATTTAGTCACTGGGATGGAGAAAGCGGTGAGGATTCCAGCTCAAGTGGGTATCCCTATATATTGTAAAGTCCTTTATATGTTGCTCTTTGAGGGTAACATTATGTTGATTACATCAAGATCTTGCAGAACCTGCTGGAAGAGGTCAGCAATCACTCAAAAGATAGATGAAAGGCTATCGGCCAAAATTCAATGTGCATTTGCATAGACACTCTTTAGAGTTTATTCAATGTTGTTTATATCTGAAGCAGACAGTATGGGTGGCTATTTCATATTCCAGAATTGAAAGGGAAGAATGGGTTAAAGTACTTTTGGGAAATTATAAAGTTCCTTTTACTGACCCCCAACCTTCCCAAAATAGCAAAGGCATTTCTTTTCAATAAAAGTATTTTATTTATGTTGCAAAAGGACAAAGAGAGCCAGAATACCATTATCCTCTAAAGAACTAATTATGAGTATAACACAGAGGGCAATAGAAAGACACATGGTGTGTATGACCAGAGTTCACAATGAGAATTTCTGAAGAACAATAGATATTGGATGCTTTTAAGAAATTGTAAAGAGGGGGCAGCTAGGTGGCGCAGTGGATAGAGCACCAGCCCTGGAATCAGGAGGACCTGAGTTCAAATTTGACCTCAGACACTTAATATTTACCTAGCTGTGTGGCCTTGGGCAATTCACTTAACCCCATTGCCTTGCCAAAAAAAAAAAAAAAGAAAAGAAAAGAAATTGTAAAGAAATAATAGGAAGAGAAAATTAGACTAGTTAGGTGCCAAAAGTAAGAGATAATGAGAGAATTGCCAAAGTGTTCTACTGACATCTCAATTATGCTAGGAGAAAGAGGGGTTAATCTTCAGCACTTTGCATGGATTGCATGTGGCAAACATTTGGGAGGATAAGAATGAGAATCAGGCAGCTAGGTGGCACAGTAGATAGAACACCAACCCTGGAGTCAGGAGTACCTGAGTTCAAAACTGGCCTCAGACACCTTGGGCAAGCCACTTAACCCCATTGGCCTTGCAAAAACCTAAAAAAAAGAATGAGAATCACATAAGATTAATAGGTTATAACGAGTTGTGATCTGTTGCTGGAGGTAGTTTTACTGAATCGGCAAAAACACTGATCAATTTAAGTATGGTTCCAGATCTAGAAAAGATAGGGTATATGTTATGATAACAGGTATAAAAAAGTGCTTAGTATAGTGACTGACACACAATACATACTAAAATGCTTATTGATTAGTTGATACGGCTAGAGACCGCTACATATAGAGGACCATGTAATAGACTCTCCAGTCAAGACAGTGTTACCCCAGGAAGCGAGTTTCAGAGTTAATTGGTAAGTACCATGAGGCATGATCTCTGGTCTTAGTAGTAGTGTAGTATTCAAGAAAATGGTGAAAAATGAAACATGAGAGGAATTAATTGTTATATCTTTTTCTGAATTATTTTGTTTCTTCCTATTTATAGAGATGGCAATGACAAAGGGGATGAATGTTACTATCATTGCTGTAAAAGTAGCATGATAGAATGACCATTGTGATAGGAAGAAGGAAGGAAGGAATGGAGGGAGAGAGGAAGGGAGGCAGGGAAAAAAAGCACTTATTAAGCATTTGTTAATGTGATAGGAACTTTTCTAAGATTTTACAATCTCATTAGTATTGTGTAGTTAGGGATGGGATGAGACCCTCATACTCTAGTATATATGAACCAGAAACATTTCTTCCCTCTTTCATAGTGACTTAGATCTATACAGAAAACATTAAATTGTTCAAAGTGTAACATAATTGGTTGTGTTTGCTTCTCCTTTCAACGAGAGAGACAATTTCTTTAGGATTCTTCTAAAGGTAAAGTCAAGTACTTCAGCTGTTCAAAGTTCATTTCATCATTCATGAGGGGCAGCCTTTCTAGTTCGTATTTTCCCTTTAATGCCTCTAGATGGGGCATATGCCTTGCATGATTACTGAAGCTGACTAGTCCTCAGATTCTTCTCCAGAAGAATTGCAACTTAATAAATTGGAGAAAAAAAAGGTTTCTTAAGACAATCATTATATGCTTATTGCTGAAATTTGGATTAATTTGAAGATACTGCCTAGGTTTTCATTCCCAGTTCCTTCTTCTTCTGGATACTCTGACATTGAATATTTAACAGATGCTCAAAAGCTACACATGCATTTATCTTACTTGAAAAC
Source organism: Macrotis lagotis (assembly GCF_037893015.1). NCBI lineage: Eukaryota > Metazoa > Chordata > Mammalia > Peramelemorphia > Peramelidae > Macrotis > Macrotis lagotis. The sequence goes on from NC_133666.1 coordinate 386,047,248, forward strand.
TCAATTACAACTATAGCCATAGTTGGTGTTTTGAGATAATATATATATATAATATATATATATATATAATTATATATTATATATTAAAATATCCAGTAATCTAAACACCACCTTCCTCTAGCTAGGGTGTGTGTTTGTGTGTGTGTGTGTGTGTGTGTGTGTGTGTGTGTGTGTGTGTGTTTTCTGTAGTCTTCTAGCTTGTCCCTTATTATTTCTTTCCAAATTACTTTGGTATATCTATGATAAAAAATATGTGGAAGCTGATTCTGCAAATCTTTTTTCAAAAAGATTGACCCCTCAAAACAAGAGCAATCTTAAAGCTGAAGATCAATCAAGGAATAGAAACGTTTACTTTACATAGGAATTCCATCTAAATGGAAGCAGAGCTCTCAAATCTAGACTGTTTCATAACATAATACATTCCCATGAATGTTCCATGAATAATGCATTCAATTTTCCAGCCTGAAGAACACCTATAGACTATACTACTGAAAACATCTGCAGACAAGGTCAAAGTATGTAGGCATATATAATTTATATACATAGGTGGTATATGGGAATATTGTGCAATATGACATGACTAAAAGCTTTCCCAGGCAAGTTATATAGATAATGTTTTTGTCAAAAGATGCTGATGAAAATTCTCTAGGTATATGCACTTTAACAGTGGTCATTTAATAAATATTTATTAAGTATCTATTAAATGAGTCACTCTTCTTAAGGTTGGGGGATACAAATGTTTTTAACTCCCTACTCCCAATTAGTTTTTATTCTATCAGAGAAATTATATGTATGTACACATGTATATATAAATTTATATGGATATAGACATGTTGATAAAGAAATATTTGCATATATACACAAATTATACATATATATATTCATTCAGTACTTCTATATTCATATCTAGGTATATAGATATAGTATATATCATTTATAATACATATACCCAGAATATATTGTGATATTGAGAAGAGATCATTGAATTTGGAGACTAAGAGATCATTTGTAATTTTTGAAGAATAGTTTCAGTTGAGCAATGAAGTTTAAAGCAATATTTTAAAGGGCTGAAAAGTAAATGAAGCGGGGGGAGGACAACCAGTATAGAAACCTTTTCCTAAGAAATTGACTGAGAGAAGGGAAAGAAGTATGATAGGTAGAATTTAATGAGAGAGATTTAAGGATTGGGAAAGAAAGAGAGAAAGAAAGAAAGAGAGAATGGATAGGAATAGACTGATGATTACAGAGAAAAGAGTTATTTTGGGGGGCAATCTTCAAGAGAAATAAGATCAAGGGCACTTTCAGAGTGATTTGAACCTAGTCTTTTTGAGGGACTGGAATAAAGGAGGAGAAAATAGGAGATAAGGAATTTTGAAATGTAAAGAATATGAAAAGAAGAACTCAAAAGTAATTGATTTTATTTTATTAGTAAATTGTGAGTTGGAGTCCTTCCTTGACTGAGAGACTGGGGAGAGAGTGATGTGCCAGACTTGAGGAGAGACAGAAAAACAGTACCTATGGGAAATGAAATAGAGAAGTAATTATGGAGGAGGAAAAAGTCTCCTATGAGGGTCTGGCTGAGAATAGGTAACAAACAGATAAACCATATCTTTGGAATTTTATATTGTTTTCGCGGTGAATGGTTTTTCTCCTTCTATTCCCAAGCTTTGGGTGTAATTAGCTTCATTTGATTTATTTTATTTTTACCCAAATGTATTAGCAAGCTACATTTATGTTCACTACTACTTTTCAAATGTGCCATTTTACTTTGTCAATTTAATAAAATATTCAACAAAATTTTATTAAACCCCAACTATATCTACACATCTTAATAAAAGGTACAAAGTTCCAGAAAGTCTAGTCCTTGTCCTCATGGAACTTATAGGATAATGGATATGATAATAAAAACAATAATAATTGCTATCATTCATATGTTAAAACTTGTAGAGTACTTTATATTTTATCTCAAATTATATAAAGATAACTAATATCAATAAAGACAAAGCATGAAAAGTTCAAAATGCAGTAGAGTAGGGAAGGAGAAGGCATCAAAGAAAAATATTAATAAATTAGTGCAATATTTTCAGATATCTATCTACCAGAAACATCTTTATTTAAAATTAATCTTATTCCGAATCATCTATGACTTGGTGAGAAAGAGATTTGAAAAAGGTGCAGCTTTCCCATGGTCTGCCCCAAGCTAATTTTAGATAAAATTAATAGTAAACCTAAGGAAGAAAACCAAGATGGGCGGGGGGGAGGGGCAGTATGCTTCCTAGATAATCCATATTTAAATTTAAACTAAATATCAGGAAAGAAGAGTAGAATTGAGGGTTTTTCTCATTGGGTTTCTAGTCTCTTTAGCAATAAAGAGAGAAGACTGCTATTCAGTCAATATCCTAATCATTTCTGGGAAGAGGGAAGCAATGATTTTAATTAGAAAAGATGTCCTGTTAAATTTCTTTATCCATTCTCTAAAAGGCCATATTTTCCTTTTGCCAAAACCTATGTTACCTTCAGATGAGGAATAAAGGAAAGGGTCAATTATTTAGTCAGAGAAATAGAAAATTTTCCATTTGATAAAGTTTGTTATTGTTATAAATATGCTTTCACAATAGGAAGGCTTTATGGAGAAGAGGTATTTGATTTAAGTTTTATAAAATTGATAGGAATTTTACAGGGAAAGCTAGAAGTGAAGCCAAGGAGAGATTTTGCAGGTATAGGGAATAATTTGAGAGAGGAACCAGATTTGGGGCAGCCCATAAAATATTCAATAGTCTAATTTGATCTCTGAATAAAGTGAAAAGAATAGATAATACTAAATAAAGCTGGAGAGGATGAATGAATCAAAATAGAGTGTGTTGAATGTCAGACAAGGGATTCCAGGTCATTAGCATTGTCACCTGGACTATTACATTATTACGATAGAGTCCTAAGTGAACACTTAATTATCTTCCACATAGCTGCCAAAATAAGCATTGCTACTTTCAACAATGAACTAGTAAATATTTAACAACTAGGAGGAAAGGGACTATTATCCCAATACACTTTTCATCTACAATTTTGACATTTTCTCCATTACTAAGTATAAAAAGTTAAGAAAATAATAAATCAGCTTCTGATTTGTAGCACTATCTATTTCTGAGCTGTAAAATGTGTAGTGAAACTCTGAATTGGCTCCCTATTGCCTCCAGGATAAACTTTCATTTTACCTTTCATTTTAACATTTAAGGAAGGCCTAGTTAATTTGGTTCCTTTCCAACCTTATTTCATGCTTCTTCCCTTCCAATCTCTGTGCCTAAACAAACAACCTATTGACTGCTCCTGGCACTGGACATTTTATGTCTTACCAGAGGTAACTTATGATTCAGTGGTTAGAGTTCTGAGTCCCAACTCAGGAAGATCTGAATTCAAATGCAGCCTCAGACACTAGCAGTATGACTTTGCTTGGACAAGGGATCACTTAATCCCTCTCAGCTTCAGTTTCCCCATCTATTTGCCTCCATTTTTCTTGTTTGTAAAATGGGCATAATAATAGCACTTATCTTAAAAAATTATTGTGGGGAAGCTAGGTGATACCATGCATAAAGCACCAACCCTAGAGTGAGGACAACCTGAATTCAAATACAGCCTCAAACACTTGATATTTTCTATGTGACCTTGGGTAAGTCACTTAAACCTATTGCTCCATAAAATGAAAAAAAATTATTATGAGATTAAAATGAGGTAATATATGTTAAAAGATCTTAGTGCAGTGCCTATTCCACCTACCCCTCTTTTTGACTGAGTATTTTTACAAATTGTTCCTTGTCCCTTTTCATATTCAAAGATTTAAGGGAGGGATTTTAGTTGGCATTTAGATCAACTCTCTTCCCCCTTTCACTCAATTTTATGGATGAGGAAATGGGGACCTAGGCATATTTAGTGATTAGTCCAAAATCACATAAGTATTAAATGACAGAGAAAGATTTTGAAAACTTCTGCTGATTTCCAGACTTAGTGTTCTTTACTGCCTTGATCTAAGAATCTACTTCTCCCTTCAAAGCTCAGTTCAGTAACATCTTTCATTAAGCTCTCCCATCCCCCAGGTTTTAATGCTCTCTTATTAATCAATTGTGTGTCTATAAGTTATAACTCCCGGGGCAGAGGTTTTTAACTTGGGGCCTGAAGACCTCCAAATATTCTATATATATATATAGATTCCAGAGGGTCCTTGAACTTGGAGAGAAATTTTTGGGGGTATGACTGAGACCAAGCCACATTTTTCTTTGAGGCTTTGAATGTAGCATTTTGGGCTTTATCATGTTGTTCTGAGTTTGTGTTTTGATCTTTTCTGTCACCATAGCAACTTTCTATGGTCAAGTTCTTTTTGGTTACTTGTTTTCTCATTGATTTTAATTTGATTTTAAAATTGATCTTTGCTTCTGATCAGAGCACTGAAGTTGTTTTCAGAATTAAAAACATACTGGGGAGTCTGTAAGCTTTATTTTTCCCAAGGAATATGCTCTAAGGGGAGGTGTAGTTGCTAGTTTTCTGGTCTTTGTTCTCGTCTGTGAGCAACCACAAACACTCTTTTCCACCTTAGAATTGTGACCAATATCATTGCTCCCCTATAGTGGCAAGCTCTAGTGTGTTAGTATTTCTCCTTACCCTAACATCACTACCCAGAACTGAAACCTAGTTCCATGTATGAGCAATACAACATAGTCCTGCACCCAGTGTCTGCAAAGGGATGCCTGGAATCTTCAAACTCCCTTACCATCTATGGACTGAGAGCTCCAGAAGCAGTATCCTGATTCAGTTGTCCTTAAGACCTGTTGCTGGTTAACTGGGACATGGCCTGTACCAGCACAGTCTGAGCTGCATTGCACTCCATTCTCATCTAGATGTGACAGATCTTTTTTACCAACCATATAACTGGCCTTGGAGTCAGGAGGACCGGAGTTCAAATCCAGTCTCAGACACTTGACTTGTTCAAGCTGTATATGACCTTGAGCAAGTTACTTCACTCTGGTTACCTCCCATCCAGGGCCATCTCCAGTCCTCCTGATTCATATCTGGTCACTAGACCCAGATAGATCTGGAGGAGAAAGTGAGTTAGCACAGTGCCCCTCACTCAAATCCAATTCATGTGCTTGTCATGGCATCACTTCCCTGATGTCATGGTCTTCTTTGAGAATGAAAGATAAACATCTTTATTCATCCTATGCTTTTGTTGGTTCTGGCACTTCAGAATTCATTTTGAGGCATAATTTAAAATTGTTTAGAGAGGAATTTGGGAACTTCAGGCAAGTTCCTGCCTTTTCTCTATCATCTTGACACTGTTTCATTGCATTCCTTATTATTTTTTTCTCTTGCATTTCTTTCATTCTTCTATCAGTTTTTCCCCTCCAAAAAGAGGTCTCCATTCCCAGGTATAGTCAAGCAATAGAAAGTTACTATTGGCCAAATCTGAATATGTAGGACTCATTCTAGAAGCAGTCTTTGCTCTGGGTGAGAGGGATGGATGGGAAGCATGTTTCTTCATTAGATTTCTGGAGTAGTGATTAGTCATTTCATTGACCAGAATTCTTATGTTCTCAAACTTTTTTTTTTATGATATTGTAGTCATTTTAAATTTTTTCTCCTGATTCTGCTTACTTCACTGAACCATACTCGTTTCCATGTTTTTATCGTGCAACAATGTTCTATTATTTTCACATTCTGTAAATTATTTAACCTTGTCTCTATTCATGGCTACCTAGCTTGTTTCCAATTTTTTGCTACAACAAAAGGTACTGCCATGATTGTTTTTAAAAATGTGGGTTATTTTCCTCTGCCTTTGATGTCTTTAGGGATATGTTCATTAATGGTATCATTGTATCAAAAGGTATACCCAGCTAACTGAATTTTATGATAGTTCCAATCGCTTTCCAGAATAGTTGGAACAGGGAAGCTAGGTGGCACAGTGAATAGAGCAATGGCCCTGGAGTCAGGAATACCTGAGTTCAAATCCAACCTCAGACACTTAATAATTACCTAGCTGTGTGGCCTTGGGCAAGCCACTTAACCCCATTGCCTTGCAAAAACCCCTAAAAAACAAACAAACAAACAAACAGAATAGTTGAAACAGTAAATAACACTACTAAAAATCAATTTCTGCTGTTATCCTCTTATAGTGCCTCTAACAATTGTCACTTTCTTTTTGAATCATCTTATTGATTATGTGTGAGGTGTAACTTCAAAATTATTTTAATTTGCAATTCCCTCATTTTTAGAATTTGGAGCATTTTTCAAATAGCTAATTATTAATATCTTGTCCTCCTCCTTTAGCAATCAGGATTAAATGACTTGCCCAGGGACACACCTAGTAAATGTCTGAGACTGGATTCAAATAAGGTCCTCCTGACTCCAGGGTGCCCTAGGTACTCCTTGGCTTTCTTCTTTTGAGAACTTACTATCTAATTCTTTAACCTTATATTTATTGGGAATAGTTCTTACTTAGGTCTCAGATCTGTATCTGAGAGGAGTTATGAAGATAACTTTCAGTTCACTTCTTCCCTTCCAATTCTAATTACTTTAAGTTTGTACAAAACTTTTTCAATATTATACAATAAAAATTGCCCATTTTTATCTTTAATGATAATCTCTATCCCTTGTTTGTCAAGAACTCTCACCTTACCCATAGTGTGAAAGACTTCTTTTCCCTTTTCCACAATATATTTATAATCTCTCCACTGCCCCAGACATATATCACAGACTACACTTTACTAATGTCTTCAATGTCCTTTTCCAAAACCTCCATAGACAATATGTCAATGTGATTGAAATTCTTTTCTTTTGTTTTACATTTTTTTAAAATCTCTTGGAAATAACAGTAGAATACTAGGCCTTTCAAGCTCTATCCTGACACTAGCTACAGTTCCAACCTACCTCCTTTTCCACTTATTCATGGCCTTAAAGTGTTCCTTTTCTCTAAGTCATCATTGGCAATATTCTGCAGCCTAATCAATTTGGAATATGAATTTTTCAGTTGCCCTTTGTGTCTATTCTAATGAAATCATGATTTCCCCTCTCCTTTCAAAAATCAAAATCAAAGTAACAAAACATCACCAAGAGTAACAATGAGTTTTTATATCAGGAAATAGTTTAGGATCATTAAAAGACTTTCAAATATTTGTTTGGCATACACTCTCCTCCCTTCCACCCATCACAATCACTAACATACTTTAGGGTTCATCTCAGTGCTACCTCCTGTATGAAGTCTTTCCTGATCATCCCAATTGTTTGTACTCTCCTCCCTTCCCCTAACCCAGAGAGAGAAATACCTTTGTATAGCCTTTATATTTATTTATCTATTAAAAACAGTTTATCCTCTAGCTGAATATAAGCTTCTTGAAGACAAGGCCTGTTTTGATAATTTGTTTTTTGTTTCCTTAGTACTTAGTATGGTGTCTTAACGAAGCAGGTACTTAATATATCTTCACTGAATTGAATTGAATAAAATTGAAAATATTTAGCAGTTTCTCAAGTAAGATGTAAACAAATCTACATTTTTTTCAGTCCTGGTCCCAGTTCATTATCCATCTGCAAGACCTGACTTAGATGGATGTACAACTGGACTATATTTGTCTGTGTATGTGTGTGTGTGTATACATGTGTTTGATTCAACTTAGATTTTCCTATGACTACATCCTTCTCTTTTGATGATTGTGTATTTCATTAAGGAGACTCTTTAATAGTCCAAGTGTTGATGTAAACAGAACAATAACATATACATTGGACAAGAGAATAGGAACAACTGGAGAAACTATATGGGAGATAAAGAATATCCTTTCTATCTGACATTCCAAAGAATATCCTCCATTAGTATGTAACTTTGGTGAACACAACTGTCTCCCTGGATGTTGATATTCAGAAGTTGTTAAATAAAGTTACTTCCATAGTCTATTTGCCATAGAATCCTGTAGAATCTTAATACATATGTGTGTATGTATGTGTATATATAAATATATATGTAAAGTATATAGAGGAGGTTTAGTTTGAAGAAGGAAAATATAAAAATTTTATCAATTAATTTTTTATATCTATCACAGTTCTCACCTATACCACTCCCTCCTCCAGATTGGACCTCCTTATAACAAAGAAAAGAGATTTTGCAGAAACATCTGTACAGGAAAATTATCTAACAACAGATATCATATTCTGTCATAATGCTCCCCCACCTTTCTTCTGTGATGGAAGAAGTATGTTTCATGAGCTCCTAAGAAGAATTGTTTTATACTCATCAAATAGAAGCAATAGAATCTTAAGGACTCTCTAGACCTTAGTCAATGTGGGAACACAGGCTACTCTAACAGCCCCTCCACCTGGCAGGAGCTGGCATGCTGCCCTGAGAGATAAGGTGCACTGGAGTCCTTGGGAGCTGGTCATTCTGCCCCACAGCCCAAGGGCATGGGATACAGCTGTGTTTTATCACCTCTTCCCTAAGTACCCCCTTATCCTGTAATGCAAGATGCTGTACATAGACCTGCTTGCCACATCCCCCCATTCCCTCATTTTTCTTTGTTCTACCCTGGAAGACCTAATAGTATATATGTAGAAGCTAAGCAGTAATAAATTTGAGCTGGAGACATAAGGCAGTGTGGCTTGATTCCTTATTCTTAGCTCCCCTCCTGGAGGGAGGTCATCGCTGATAGGGCCCCAAGGTGAAGCAAGCCACAACAAATCAGCTCTGTGACTAAGAATATATGTGCTCCTCCAGAAACTTTTCTGGTGGGGAATGGGATTTTCTTACTAAATAAACCCCTTTGGTAATATTTCTTATGGCCCAGTGAAATTCCCAGCATCCAAGTTCCTGAGAAACATAAATTTCATAAGTGTTACTAATTTGACTAAATTGGAATCACACCAAAGAGAGTTATAATTTATAATTGTGAAGAACGGGCCTATGAAATGTGTCATGGATAGTTAGAACTTAGAAATGAAATAACAATATGATCTATTTTTTAAATAAATTCCCTGACTGATCTGCAAAATATTTTAATTTCTCAATTATCTACTAAACAGGTAATATTAAACCATTTATATGTTTGGAAAGCAGATTCATATTGTTGAAAGACTGTGTTATTCATTGTTTTATTCTGGTAAGACATCTTAAGACTTCCTGATGAATGGCAAATCAAGAGGAAATCAATGATGTTTCATATTGTGCCATGATTTTACGTATTAGTTTCATAGTTAATTCCTTTATTAAAACATCTTTCTTTTATATACCAGCAGTTTTTTTTGAACAGTATCATGATTGCTTGTCCATGTCTGAGTATATTATAACTACATTCTTGTAAAGAATGACATAAAAGACACAGTTGGTAAACATCTCATGAGTCCTGCCAGCATTATATTGTCCTCTCTTCTTTGCATCTCAAAGAATCATCTGTCGTTCTAATTATACTGAAAATCATCTTTAAAACTTGTCTTTCTTGTCAGTGAGAATATTGCATAAAATAATAACATGTTTTTATGGGGTTTTTTTACATGCATGCAATCTACTCCCTTCTCAGAAAGGTGTGGAGATAGTTAGCACTTGCAGATAAGAAAACTGAGGCTCAAAGTTTAACATCCTATACATAATTACATAGCTAGTAGAGTCAAGAGTCAAAATTCAAACTCAGAGATTATAAATCCAAATTCAGGGTTCTTTGTACCACACAAAACAAATTGAACAGTCTCTCCACATAATATTTTATGGGTTTTCATATTGATTCATTTGAAACAATATTATTTTGATTGTCTACAGCAAATTCAAGCCCAACATAATTGAATACAAAAAAGTAACATTAAAGAGAGGGAGACCTGGATTAAAATCTCATTTTGAATACTTACCAGGTACATAACTATAGGCAAGTCCCTTAGTTTCCCTGAACACCAGTTACTCATCTGTAAAACTATGATAATAATAATAATAATAATATTTGTAACACCCATCTCATTGGAGTCAAATGACTACTGTATTGCAGTGAAGGTCAAATGGGATTATGTATATAAAGTGCTTTGCAAATTTTATGTAAATGGAATTATAAATTATATTCATTTATTATTATATTATGTTATATAATGTTATTATATAAATCACACTATATAAATGGTTATTATATGATTCTGTGATTGTGAGCAAATCATATTGCCTATGGGACCCAATTGAGGTCTGGTAAGGTACATTACAGAACAGTGGGAGTTGGGAATATGAAATGTCATTACTAAGAACTGAGTGGACTGCTCAATGAATTGGAAACGTTTGGAGGGTTGGGGGAGAGAGGATGTCAGAAACTGGTACAGAATCAAAACTGGGAATTCACAACAAGGTTCAAGAAGGAGTCTGAAGAGACAAGATATTGATTTCAGACAGCTGAGCCTGAACAGGGACATATCTTTATGTTGTCAAAGAATCACAGAATTTCTGAGTTGGGTGGAACATCTAGTCAAACCATAACTCAAACATAACTCCCGTTCCAAAATCTCTTCCAAGCAATCATCCAGTTTCTTAAAGACCATTAGTGGGAGATAATTCCTTTCTTATAAAGGATCCCACTGTTCCATCTTCTATCAGCTCTATTTAAAAAGAAGTCTTTTCTTAACAACAAGCTACAAGGGGCTCTTTGCAATTTCCACTTATTACTCCTATTCCTGTTCCCTGGAGCTAAACAGAATAAATCTAATCCTTCTTTCATAAGACATTCACCTGAAGACAAATATTATGTTTCCTTGAGCCTTGTCTTCCTCAGATTGAACATCCCCAATCCCTTAAGAAAGTCTTATGAGTCTAGCCACAAGAGCTAAAATTATACTACATACCTTCAGAGTTTTTGTGGGGCAAGTCTTTTATAAAGCTTCACTATAGAAATTTGACTTTAAGTTATGTTTGATGGGGTAAAAGGTAATGGAAGCATACTTTGACATGATAAATTATTCAAGTTACTGAGTACTTACAGTGTTGCTAGCATTGTAAGATCATAGGGTCCTTGGTTCACAGAGAAAGGAGTCTTGAGGAATTAAAGCCTAAAAGGATTAAGTAATTTGTTTGATTCAGGACTCTGACAACAGGACTAATGCTCTTTTCATGGGAGCTACCCTCCTCAAGAAGCTTTCAGTCTAATTTCTGAGTTAAGATGAACATATGTGAAATAATTATCATGGTATAAAAGACTTGGCCTTAGTAGAGAAATTTTAAGCACTTAAAATAATTGAACTAACTATATTTGTTTATAACTAGAATTCAGTCATTTTTCAGTCATGCCCAACTATGTGATCCATTTTGAATTTTCTTGGCAGAGATTCTGTTGTGATTTGCCATTTCATTCTCCAACTTATTATGAAGAAACTGAGGCAAACAAGGTTAAGTGATGTGCCAAGGTCATAGAACTAATAAGTGTCTGAGGCCAGATATGAAATCAGGAAAATGTTTTCCTATACAAATCTGTCACTCTGTCCACTTGCATCATCTTGCTGCCTTATAACTAAAATGAAAAATAATAAAAAAAATTGTCATTGGAAAAACTGTCATGGAAAATTTTCTATGCTTGAGAATTGAAAGCAAACAAAAGCTAGAGATTTGATTTGTAGTTGAAAGTATAGGACTCAACTGACTGTTTTTCCCCCCAGATTTTGGGGTAGCCACCCTGTTTGCAATCAACAGTAGAAAACCGTGAATCCTTATCTACCCACTTTTTATGCCTGTGAAAACAAAGAATAGCTAGGTCTGCTTGGGTTCCACATGAGAATTAATGGGTCACCCCAGTGGTATGTTAAAATTATACTGATTGAACAGACTTTTCCAGGTGACCTTCAGGCTGTGGGAAACAAATAGCTAGTGGTTAATATTCAGGCATGATGATGAAAGGGAATGCAAAATTAAAGAGAGAGAGAGAGAGAGAGAGAGAGAATACAATCTGTTAATGTTTTCTTAAAATCTTATTAAGTATGATCTAAAGTCACTATTAAGGAGGGCTGTATAAATTAGTTGCTGTAATTAGGAACCCAAATATGGACCCTTGCAGAGGGTTATCTTTATGTTACTCATTAAAATAATTACATCATTTGGGTTAATGACTGCTAAACTAGAAAACTGATAGCCTACTAGGGGTTGAAGGACTGTACTTTGTGGCTTTCATTTGCAGGAGACTTTTCCTTATTTTTTCTTCTTCATATATATATTATGTTATATTATTCCTTTGCTGCGTTTGCTGTTTTACTACCTGTGTGACACTGGGTAAGTAACTTAACCTCTTTGGATCCCAATTTCTTAATCAGTAAAGTGAGGTATTTGAAGGAAACTGAGCAAAAAATAATATCTAAAAAATAGCTAATAAGTTTGTGAGACCAGATTTGAACTCAGAAAAAATTGATCTTCCTGACTGATCCTGGTGCTTTATTTGCTATACCACCTACCTGCCCCAATTTTCTTTTAAATGTTGGTATTTACAACATTTCATTCAGTTGCTGTCATGAAAAACTTATTTTTTTTTCAAAAACTACAAACCAAGTTGTATAGAGTAAATTGGAGAGAATTTCTAAGAATAGGCACTAAAATCAAGGATGACTAAGAAAGGTTTAGTGCAGAAGTTGAGAGTATAATTAAGACTTTCAGGAAATGAGAAAAATTTAAATTGATTCTATGGTCACTATGATAGTCATAAAGTACTCAAGGTAATCTTAACTGGCAACACATTGCTTCCTTCTTTATCACTTGATCCATGTGTGAGAACAAAGGGTTGTTTTACCTTCTGACCTTTAACTAGCTGAGAGACTCTTGGGGAAATAGGTATACACATGATGGAATGAATGTGATAGAATACTATTGTGCTATAAGAAAGGATGAAGTGGATGACTTCAGAGCAACCTAGGAAAGTTTGGCCTTATGTAGACTGAAGTGAACAGAACCAAGAAAATAATTTATATACTGACAACAATATTAAAATGAAAAACTTTGAAAGGCTTATAAACTCTGATCAACATAATGATCAACTACAGGTTCAGAGGATTCATGAGAAAACAGGCTATCCTCCTTCTGGTAAAGAGATAAAAGTTTTAGAGCACAAAATGGAATACACCCACATAGTATGTGTGATTTTCTTTTAGATGTGGCCAGTGTGGAAATGTATTTTGTTTTGCTATACATGCTTGTAACAAGAGTTTTGTTTTTCTTTCATTCTCACTAGTGGGAGTAGGAAGAAAAGATGGATTGTTGCTGATTAAAAACAATAAAAAAATGATACCCTGAAATAAAGTTGAGGAGGAAGTGCTTTCTGGGCATGGGAGTGGAGCCCATTATTGGAATATGGGGATGGGAGGAGATACTAACCTTGTTAAATACAGTGATAAGCAGTTCTGTATATGAGGAACAAGAAGGTTAATTAGGTGGCTTGCTAAGTGTGGTACTGGGAATGATGACTAATGAGCCTAAAAAGATAGGGTGTCTGGTTGTAAAAAGCTTTAAAAATTAAACAGAGCAGTTTCTCTTTTATTCTGTAAGATATAGAGAGCCAATGGAGTTTGTTGTGAAGGATAGTGGGAGACATGATCTTACTTTATAAGGAAAGTCATTTGGTCCTCAGTAGAAGGAATGGATATACAGTTCTCTAAGCTGACCACATAGCACTGATAATTAATCCCATGGGAGCTAATGAGGCTACTGAGAGAGAAAGGAGAAAGAATGGTTTATAGGACAAACCCAGAGTTATACTTATATGTAAGGGGCTCAATATGGAAGATGATACAGCAAAGGAGTTTGAAGTGAGGTCAATAGGCAGATGGGGAATAAGGATAGAGAGATACCATGGATACCCTGAGAAGAAAGTACCAAAGAGTTCTGGGAGGTCAAGTTGATCAAATGCACTGAAAGGTCAAAAAGGAAGAGATCTTCAGAGATCTTCAGATCTGACAAGAAAATTATCATTGGAAATTTTGGAGAAAGCTATTTCAATTAAGATAATATCTAAAAACAAAAGAAAAAGATAACATCTAAAAAAACAAAGATAATATCTAAAGAACAAAAAATAACACTTAAAAAAAGATAACATAGAATACCAAAAATGGTATCTAAAAAAACAAACAAAAATATAACATCTTAAAAAATAAAAAGGCAACATCAGCAATAACAATAATAACTATCATTAATATAGCACCTATTGTGTGCCAGGCTCAAAGGTAAGTGCTTTAGAAATATTTCATCATAGGGGTGGCTAGGTGGCACAGTGGATAAAGCACAGTCCTTGGAGTCAGGAGTACCTGGGTTCAAATGCGGTCTCAGATACTTAATAATTACCTAGCCATGTGGCCTTGGGCAAGCCACTTAACCCCATTTGCCTTGCAAAATCTAAAAAAAAAAATTTCATCATTTGATTATAATGACCCTGGGGGGTCAGTGCTATTATTTTTTTAAAGAAAGGTTTTATTTATTTTAAACTTTACAGTTTTTCTCTAATCTTGCTTCCTTCCTCCTACCCCACCCCCACAGAAGGCAGTCTGTTAATCTTAATACTGTTTCCATGGTATACATTGCTGTGAGGTGAATATGATGAGAGAGAAAACATATCCTTAAGGAAGAAATATAAAGTATAAGAGATAACAAAATTACATAATAAGATAATGTGTTTTTTTAAATTAAAGTTAATAGTCTTTTGTCTTTGTTCAAACTCCACCATTCTTTCTCTGGATACAGATGGTATTCTCCATTGCAGATACCCCAAGATTGTGCCTGATTGCTGCACTGATGGAATGAGCAAGTCCATTAAGGTTGACCATCACGTCCATGTTGCTGTTAGGGTGTGCAGTGTTCTTCTGGTTCTGCTGATCTTGCTCAGCATCAGTTCATGCAAATTCTTTCAGGATTCCTGAATTCCCATCCCTCCTGGTTTCTAATAGAACAATAGTGTTCCATCACATGCATGTACTACAGTTTGATAAGCCATTTCCCAATTGAAAGACATTCATTTAATTTCCAACTTTTGCTACCACAAACAGGACTGCTATGAATATTTTTGTACAGGTGATGCTTTTACCCTTTTTCATAATCTCTTCAGGATATAGACCCAAGTGTATGAACATTTTGTTGCCCTCTGTGTGTGATTCCAAACTGCTCTCCAGAAAGGTTGGATGAGATCACAACTCCACCAACAATGTAATAGTGTTCCATATTTCCCATATCCCTTCATTGATCATTGTCCTTTCTGGTTATATTGGTCATTCTCAGAGTTGTGAAGTGGTACTTCCAAGATTTCTCTAATAAGTAATGATTTAGAGCAATTTTTCATAAGACTATGGATTGCTTTGATTTCCTCATCTGTAAATTGCCTTTGCATATCCTTTGGCCATTTGTCAATTGGGGAATGGCTTTTTTTTAAATTGACTCAGTTCTCTGTACATCTTAGAAATGAGTCCTTTGTCTGAAATCCAGTTGTATAAATTGTTTCCCAATGAACTACATTTCTTTTGATCTTGGTTACAGTGGTTTTGTCTGTACTAAAGTTTTTTTTAATTTAATGTAATCAAAATTGTCTAGTTTGTTTTTAATGATGTTCTCCATCTCTTCCTTGGTTATAAACTACTTCCCTTTCCATAGATCTGACAGGTAAACTTATTCCTTGATCTCCTAGTTTGCCTATAATATTGTTTTTTATGTCTTAATCCTGTATCCATTTTGATATTATCTTGATATAGGGTTTGAGGTGTTGGTCTAATACAAGTTTCTTCCATACTAACTTCCAGCTTTCCCAGCAGTTTTTATCAAAGAGAGAGATTTTATCCCAAATAACTGCACTCCTTGAGTTATCAAACTGCAGAGTATTATGATCATTTCCTGCTATTGCACCTAGTCTATTCCACTGACGCACTACTCTCTTTCTTAGCCAATACCAGACAGTTTTGATGACTGATGCTTTATAATATAATTTTAGATCTGGTAGGGCTGGTTAAGCTACTTTCTTTTTCAGTTTTTTTTTTCATTGAATTCCTGGAAATTCTCAACTTTTTATTTCTCCATATGAATTTCCTTACAGTTTTTTTTAAGATCAGTGTTATCATCAACCCCATTTTACAATTAAGGAAACTAAGGCAAACGTACTTTCCTAAATGTGTCTAAGGCTGGATTTTAAACTCAGATCTTCCATTCTAGACCCAGTACTCTCTTCATCGTGTCACCTAAATCCTAAATCAATTGTTAAGGGTTGAAAAGTGATAAGAGGAAAATAGAAACAATGACTAAAGATAACTTTTTGTAGGAATTTGACTGAGAAAGAAAGGAGAAATTTAGGAGTGTTGTAAGAGTTTAGTAGAGGTATGTTAAGGATGGGGGTGCCTGTACATTTTTTTAGGCAGCAAGAAAATAACTAGTAGATCAGGAGATACTTTATTAGAAAGAGTGGTAGTCTGTTGAAGGAGATGATAAGGAGATAGGTTTAAGAACAAAGCCATAGGAAAGTATCCAGCAAGGAAAGAAGATATAACTATGGGAAAATATGGATGAGTTTTAATATTAAAAATGAGAGAAGATGATGAATTGAATGGTGAATACATTCTTATTTTCTCAATAAAGTATGAGGCAAGGCCCTTATGTTGAGAACACTAGGGAGAAGGAAGAAGGAAGAAGAAAAGGTTAGAGGAAAAAAAGGTTTAAACCTAAGATGAGTTCAAAATGAGTTCAAAAACTAAGATGGGGGCAGCTAGGTGGTACAGTGGAGAGAGCACTGGTCCTGGAGTGAGGAGTACCTGAGTTCAAATCTGGCCTTAGACACTTAATAATTGCCTAGCTATGTGACCTTGGGCAAGCCACTTAACCCCATTGCCTAGCAAAAACCAAAATAAAAATAAAAAACTAAAATGAATTCAAAATTCACCTCAAATCCTTATAATTGAATAACCCTGAAGATGACATTGAATTTTTTCTGGCTCTCAGTGACCTCATCTATAAAATGAGGATATTGGACTCAATGCTTGCTAAAGCCCATTTCAGTTAAAAATTAATGATGTTTAGTCATTTTTTTTCCCTCCACGAACCTCAATTTCCTGATCCACAAAGTGAGAGAATTGTACTCTAAGATTTCTAAGGGCTATTCCAGCTCCAAATTAACTATACTATAAAGCAAGGTACATCTAATTGTAAATATGTTTCTGAAAATTGGGTAAGCAAATAGGAAGTGAGTTAAATGATTTTTAAAGGTACTAGGAAAGTGAAATTTAAAGCAATGCTGTGAGAACCCCCTTGTAACATGAATCAAATTCTCTAATTACTTATCTTCATGTTATCACTCTTCAATTAATAGATTTGTTTTAAAATATTGATCTAGAAAGTATTAATCATTGCTGTTGTCTAAGAAGCATGATATATTCTGAATGTAAATTTAAAAAATTGAAAACATTTTTATATAAACTTATTATATTTATATTTTTAAAAAGGAGTATGAAGTCAAAAAAGCCAAAAAAGATGCTATTCTTCCTTTGTATAGCATATCTGCTACTCCTAAACTGTAAACTAAACTCTATCATAACATTCCTTAAAACATAATTGCATTTACTTTTCACACAAATAAAGACAGACCTGACCAACTAGAGAAACATTAATTGCTCATGGCCATTTTACCTAAATTAATATGCTTATTCAGTGCTATACCAAACACATTACCGAAGACTTATTTTTGGAGCTGGGAATATAATAGCAAAATTCATTTGAAGAACAAAAGGTTAAGAATATTAAGGGAATCAGTGAA
The DNA here is from genome assembly GCF_037893015.1 of Macrotis lagotis. Taxonomy (NCBI): domain Eukaryota; kingdom Metazoa; phylum Chordata; class Mammalia; order Peramelemorphia; family Peramelidae; genus Macrotis; species Macrotis lagotis. The sequence goes on from NC_133666.1 coordinate 386,064,989, forward strand.
AACAAAAAGTGAAGGAGGATAGCTTGAAGTGCCAGATTTCAAACTAGATGACAACGTGGTAATCATCAAACTAATCTGGTATTGACTAAGAAATAGACTGGTAGATCAGTGGAATAGATTAGTTCCACAAAGCAAAATAATAAATGGCCATGATAATCTGGTGTTTGAAAAACCCAAGATTCATGTTTTGGGGGCAAGAACTGATTTTTGGCAAAAACTGCCGGGAAAACTGGAGCCTGGAGAAACTACAGACAGTTTAACATCTCACACTGAATACCAAAGTAAAGTCAAATTGGTAATGATTTAGAAATAAAGGGTAATATCATAAGCAAATTAGAGGAGCAAGAAAAAAAGTTACATCAGATCTATGGATATGGGGAAGAGTTCATAATAAAACAGGAGACAGAGAGGATAACAGGAAGTAAAATGGATAATTTTGATTACATGAAATTAAAAGGTTCTCACACAAATCAAACCAATAAAATTCCATTTAGCAAGAAAGCAGGAAGCTAAGAAAAAATACATAATTTCTCTGATAAAGACCTTGTTTCTCAACTATATAGAGAACTGAATCAAATTTTTAAAAATAAAATTTATTTCCCAATTGATAAATGATCAAGAAATATGAGCAAGTACTTTCAGAAGAAAAATTAAGGCTATTAATAGTCATATGAAAAATTTCTCTTTATCACTAATAATTAGAGACATGACAAAAAGTATTCTAAGGTACCACTTCACAGTGATCAAAATGACTAACATGACAGAAAAAGAAAAAAGACAAATGGTGAAAAGGACGAATGCATCGTTGGTAGACTTGTGAATTGGTCCAACCATTCTGAAGAACAGTTTGGAACTCTGCCAATGAGCTATAAAACTGCATACCTTTGACTCAGCAAAATTGAGGAGCTGTCCTTCAATTGAACAATGGCTGAATAAGTTGTAGAAGATGATTGTGATAGAATATATTTTACCATAAGTAATGATGAAAAGGATGTTTTCCAAAATAACCTGGCAAGACAAATGAGCTGATGCAAACTGAAGTTAATACAACCAGGAAACCATGGTACACATTAACAACATTATTACTGAAGGGAAAGAAAGAATTTGGAACTCAATATTTTTAATGTTTGCAAAAACAAATAAACAAAACATAATAAGATTTTTAGTAATGAAGTCATGGTTTAGAGGTGAGAAAGGGGTGAGATTCTGCATCATCCATTAGTGAAGATTCTTAACTTAGGGTCTAGAAACTTTATATATATATATATACATATATATATATATATATATATATATATATATATATACATATATACATATATATATGTAAAGAACATATGTATACATGTATATATGTACCTATAAACATAAATGTATATTAACATTCAAAATGTATTTCAACATAATTAATTTCCTTAATTTTAAGCATTCAAAACCATTATTCAGAAAAGAGGACCTATAGTGAAGATAACTTTATCAGCTTATCAAAAGATTAGATGACATTAATCTACAAAGCATTGGGGTATTCATGAGAATTTAATTAACCATGATAATATAAATTTTTTTTTAGGTTTTTGCAAGGCAAATGGGGTTAAGTGGCTTGCCCAAGGCCACACAGCTAGGTAATTATTAAGTGTCTGAGACTGGATTTGAACCCAAGTACTCCTGACTCCAGGGCCGGTGCTTTATCCATTACGCCACCTAGCTGCCCCAATAATATAAATTCTTTAGAATTATTTCTGAATGTCATTATCACTCCTCCACACATTCTAATAGTCCCAAGATCTTAAATTTGTAACACTGGAAAGCTGGACTTGAAGTAAAAAATTCTGTTGTATATTCAGCAGATCACTAAAACTGTTGCTTCTTAGAATAGTCTTAAGGTACATAGAGTCAGATTTTCAATACCCCTTATTTTAGGAATTGAAAATGAAGAAACAATATAAATTATTTGCTAAAATTTATTTATAAAAAGCCTTCTGAATTTTTTAGCTCTTAAAAAGTGATAAGAGATCTAGAAGTTCTTGATAAGATTTCTACTTCATTATTCTACTGGCAAAAGTCAAGGAAAGAGTCAGTATCCATTAGACATCTCATTTCCTGTGTCTACATTCCTATTGTCTACCTCATTTTTTTCTGTTTTTCCTGTAAGAGAGGAAGACACTTGATTTCTATAGTCAGAAAAGTACACAGAATACTGCCACAGTATTAAAAGTTACTATTTAAGCTACTTATTGGACAAGAGTTACAGTCAGAGATTTAACAAGGGCCTTACTTGCTTAAAGGGGAAAAAAATAGATTGTAGATATAGTAGATTGTAGGACACAGAAATAAGATCAAAGTTGTGCTCATAAGCCTGAATTCTGACCCAAAGATACACTGATTTCTTCCAAAAATTTATTTCAACTTTCTGGGTCTAAGTTTTCTCTAAGTTTTGTAAAACAATGGAATTGGACTAAATGCCAGCTAAGGTACAATCCAGGACTAACACCAAGAGTCTAGGCATCAATTTATCATTGAAAAGAAAATATAAAGCATAAATGTTTAAGACACATCGTGTTTGAGGGGGCATTCAGCATGAAATTTATCAGTAACAGAAGCAAGATGAGAAATCCTCATTCCCCAACCTCCACTCCACCACACACACGTACACACACACACACACACACACACACACACACACACACACACACCAAACATAGAGCGTAAGTTATAAAAGGGAATTTCTAAAAGAGGTTTGACAACTTGGCTGATCAAGATAAGTACCAGTAAGGAGAGAGTACCAAGATTAAACTGACTGGTCAGTCAAGAAAAAATGGGAAAGCTGACTAAAACATAACTACAAAGTAAGTGAAATTCTAAATAAACAAACTAGAAGCAACTGGGTAGCATAGTGAATAGACCTCTGAGCCTGAAGTCAAGAAATCATCTTTCTGAGTTCAAACTGTCCTCAGACATTTACTACTTGTTTTAACCTGGGCAAGTCATTTATCCCTGTTTGTCTCAGTTCCTTCATCTGGAAATGAGTAGAGAAGGGAACAGCAAACCATTCCAGTATCTTTGCCAAGGAACTCTAAATGGGGTCATGAAGAATCTGAAATAACTGAAAACAACTTAACATTGGATCAGGGTGTTGAGTGATAGATTGTTTGGAAGAGTGTAGTAATGTGGAGGGCTGACTTCAGTAAGTAGTTTTTAATCTAAAAAGACACATTTAAAATGATGAAAAATTTGTCAACATTTATTGCCCAATCATATTTATCATAAGAATATAGAACTATATGTGAAAGAAACCTGAGAGATCTAGTTCAATATCCTCATTTCATAAATGGCGAAACTGAAACCATTTATCCAAGACTGTGCAAGTAGTAAGAAGAATTCAAATTAAATGCTCTTAGTTCAAATTCATTGTTCTTTCAGGTATATATCATTATTCATTCCAACTCTTACATGACAAAAAGAATTGGAGTAAGCTAGAATGATGAAGTTTGATTATCTGAGAACTAATAGTTTAAAGGGATTCATGTGTAGCACTAAGTAGTAGGAGCTATTCTAAAGTAGAAAAAGATTTATCCATATGGAGAAAATTATTACTTCTCTACTACAGAGTGAGGTTGTGGACTAGTGATGATCAGTTTTTTCTCAGCCGAAAGGCTTTCCAAGACTTGGGAAAAAATTCAAACTAGAATTTATTGAGATGCCTGATACAATAAGAACCAAGTACATAGCATGGGGTGATTCTTGTAAGCAGTATGAAATAATGATTAGTGCTGAAACTGGACTCTGGAGATAGGGGTATAAATTCTGATTCTGATACTTGTTAGCTATATGAGCTTGGGTAAATCACTGAACCTCTTTTACTCTATGTCTTAAATGAGAAAAAAACATTTCTATCTACCTCATATGGAATTTGTGAAGCAAGTAATTTGTAACCATCAAAGTACCAAAGAAATGCTACCTGCTCATATAGGGTTGTTCTTAATCTGGAAAGGAGAAAATAGGCAATTGGAAATCATAGTCTCTAGTTATCTGACACCATACACATGCAACACGCTACATAGATCTTTGTTAATTTTCTAGTCAATTGTCAATTTTCTACTACTTCACTCAGCATCTTTGAAGCTTCAATGGATACAGTGATAAATTTGTGATTTATCTCAGTAATATGGCTGATTCCTCCAGTGGTGTAGATCACAACTTGAGGTTCAAACAACATGGTGAGGTATGTGTATATGGGGGGAAGATGTTTTCTCCTAATTTCTAGACATTATGGAGAAACCAATAGAAGAAATAGGTTTCTATTGGTTATATCTTATTTTGGTCTACCTAACCCCCACCCCACCCCCAGTCATTCCATTTCTCCCATGATATCTGTAATGTCTCTTCTCTTTCACATTCTCTGGTTAGTAATGTATTGCAACTTTCTCTTTCCAACTATATGCTGCTCCATCATCTTTTGAGGGACCCTCAATTTTAATTCTATGGAGGTTGTGACATTTTAAAACTCATAGCTATTCAACAGCCCCTGTAAGAATAATGACAAGATTCAGTTTTATATACTCAGTATCTTCTCAAGTCTCTCAGCCTCCTCTCCCCTCTGATTACAGGGTTGGAAGGGAGAGCATTAAAGTTCTCCCAAAGGTTTCCTTTATAGAGCTTCCTTCTGTATAATGTCTCCCATTAGATTGTGAGTTCTTTGAGGTAAGGGACTTTCTTTTCCTATTTGTATCCTTAGAATACAAGCACTTAGCACTTAGTATAGCAGCTAGAACACACTGCTTAATAAATGTTTATTGAATTAAATTGATGTTTAGAAGTTGAAACTTTGTTTCAAGAAACTTGAGACTTAAAACATTATAAATAATGTCTTTATAAAATATGAAAAGTAAAAATGAAATCAAGACAACTTCCCCACCTCCCCTCACTGGTGAGAATGGTTTCTAAATTTGACTTTTAGGGGCAGTTAGGTGGTGCAGTGGCTAGAGCATCAGCCCTGGAGTCAGGAGGACCTGAGTTCAAATGTGACCTCGGACACTTAATAATTGCCTGGCTGTGTGACCTTGGCAGGCAAGTCACTTAATTCCATTTCCATAAATAAAAAATTAAAGATTTGACTTTTTTATGTTACTGGTACAGCATATTTACAAAATATACCTCCTGTCCTGAAAAAAGTCATGTTAACTATAATCTTTGAAAAAATAGTAGGCAATGACACTGGCATCAAGAGTATTTTTCATCTTACATCTTTTTTTTTTAGGTTTTTGCAAGGCAAAAGGGATTAAGTGGCTTGCCCAAGGCCCCACAGCTAGGTAATTATTAAGTGTCTGAGGCCAGATTTGAACCCAGGTACTCCTGACTCCAGGGCCGGTGCTTTATCCACTACGTCACCTAGCTGCCCCTTCATCTTACATCTTAATAAATTCCCCTATTTTTTTTAAACTCCACTGGAGTTAGTTTTCCCAATTCTTTTTCCTATTATTTGCTTCAAATAGTTCTACGTATTCAGCTTGTCCCTCTTTATTTTTAGATTCCATTTGTTATTGTATCCATATTATTGCATCAAAAATCCATCTTTGGTGAATCTGATTTTCACAACCTTTATCTTCCTGTGTTAATTTCTGGTATCTATAGCTTTACTTCCCTCATGTTATGGTCCCCTCCTCATCTGTCTACTCAATGAGATACTGAGAAAGATTTTCCTAACCATGTTCATTATCTTTTGAAAGTACCAAGAAAATGCAACCTAAAAGATTAATTCTTTTTTAAAATTAAATTAATTTTTTAAAGTTATATGCAAAGATATTGTTTTTGTTTTTGCAAGGCAATAGGGTTAAGTGATTTGTCCAAGGTCACACAGGTGTCTAAGGTGGGATCTGAACTCAGGTCCTCCTGGCTCCTGTGCTCTATTCACTGAGTCACCTAATTGCCCCTAAAGATAGTATCTAATATTGTTTTTTTTTTTGTAAGATTGAGTTTCACATTTTTCTCTCCTTTTCTTCCTTCCCCCTCCCCATTATAGCAAATAACCTGATATATACTATATGTGTACAATCATGTTTAACACTTTTCCATATAAGTCATGTTGTAAAAGAAGAACATGAAAAAAATCAATTTAAAAAAAAGAGAAAATAATATGTTCTGGTCTGCATTCAGACCGTGTAATTTTTCCCTCTGGTTATAGATGACATTTCCATCACAAGTCTTTTAGAATTGTCTTTGTTCCCTGTATTATTGAGAAGAGCTAAGACTTTCACAGCTGATCATCACACAACACTACTGGTTAATGAGCTCAATGTTCTCCTGGTTCTACTACTTCACTCAGCATTCATTTATATAAGTCTTTCCAGATTTTTCTGAAATCCACCTGTCATCATCTCTTATAGAACAATAGTATTCCACCACTTTCATATACCATTTTGTTCAGCCTTCTCCACAATTGATGGGTATCACTTCCATTTCCAATTCTTTGCGACTACAAAAAATGCTACTATACATCTGGGTAAAAGCAATAACTCTTAAGGAGTCTTCAAGATATATACACAAGCAGATCTTCTCTTCCCCCAATTTGTTGAGGAAACATTGTCCATTCTAGAAGATCCCCTTCTTTTTTCCTTTTCTTTTCTTAGTTTTTGTTTAGATCTGTGATTTAATTAGTGCTACATTATAGTCTTGGATAGTTGCTCTGGAGCATAAGGATAGAGATTAAGTGGTTAGGTGACTTGCCCAGTAAATGTCTAGGGTGGAACTTGAGCTCTAAGTGTTCTTGATTCTCAGGTTGATTCTACACCAAACTGCCTCTGTCTAGAATCCATTCTAAGAAGAAAACTAGCTCTTAAAATCTCAAAAAAAATTGGAGAAGGAAAGCATTTGTCAAGTAATATTGCTTACCGAATTATGTTAGGTGTTATGAAAAAAATGAAAAGAAGTAAAGATAATGTGTTACTTGCAATTTAATTGGCAAGAGAAAAGTAAACAAAGGACATGCCCTATTTATGCATCCTTTACTGCCAGCTAGTTTGAAGACTTTCCTATCTTCTCATCAGTCACCTTCCCAGTATGGACAAATGTCCACTCTGGGACACATGCTCTTATTTGTGATTTTCAGATCATCATATTTCGCCAAGGGTCTCAGACATGCTTATTTCCCTTCCCTCTTTACTTCTCATCATCAAGTGCCTCACTTCCTCAGGAGTGTCCAGTTTCAAACTTCCATTTATGCCTAGTCTTCCTCCATAAGAATGTAAACTCCTTGATAATAACATCCTTAGTGATTAGCACAGTACTTGGTTCTCAGTGCTGTTCAATTGTGGCCAACTCTTCATGATCCCATGGACCATAACATGCCTATACTGTTATTGGGATTTTCTTGGAAAAGATACTAGAGTGGTTTATCATTTCCTTCTCCAATGGATTAAGGCTAACAGATTTTAAAAGACTTTCCCAGGATTACACAGCTAGTAAGTATCTGAGACAAGATTTAAACTTAGGTCCTGACAGCAGGACCAGTTGTTCTATCCACTAGTCACTTAGCTACCACCTAGCACATCATAAGTGACTAATAAATGGTTAATTTTTATTTCTACCTACTATTACAGAAGAATATTTTCTTAGATTTGATACAATAAATACTGGGTATGATGAATATAGGCCTCTAGACTATTTATTTTTTAAAAAATTACCTCCTTGAGTTAAAAATAACTACCTTGAGTTATCAAGGAAAGATTAAATGCTTAGAACATGACAAAAGGCCAGTCTATTATCTATATTTTAAGGTTCGAATCATGATTGTGCCACTTTATTATTTGATTGACTGGGCTAATCATTTAATTTCTATAGGACTCAGTTTCTTCATCTGTAGACTGAGAAGATTGACTAAAAATGGCATATTTCTAGATCTAAATCTGTAATTCTATGACACAGATGGGAAAACCTAAGAAAATGTAAGGAGAATTTTGAGGGCTTGAGAGATCAAAGGGTAGTGTCAGCTCACTGAAAATGTTCTATTTATTGATTTAAACTAACTCAATTTCATTCCCCAGTTTTTTTTGCATTGGGGAAGAGAAGGGAAGGGAAGGGAAGGGAAGGGAAGGGAAGGGAAGGGAAGGGAAGGGAAGGGAAGGGAAGGGAAGGGAAGGGAAGGGAAGGGAAGAGAACAAACTGCCAGCCTTCAAAACTCATATCTCCCATTCTAATAAGATTGATTTGGATTGAGAAATACTCATCAGAAAAGGTGATGCCATGTTAAACTATTCAAGCAGAACTGTGTTTCATCAAGTAAACTTATGCCTGAAAAAGGCTTCCCAATTAATTGATGAAAATAAGAACAACTCTGATTTATAATATTTCTGAGAAGTACTAGCCTTCTGATGGCAGCTTGCTGTATATGATTTTGTTCAAAAGATAGGCAACATTCTAACTAAACATAACTTCTAACCCTGTGCCAGAGTCAAGAATAAGAAATCTGAAGATTTCTCAGCATTAGGCTAACAGCACTTCCTCTTTTCATATGCAACAGTTTAGTAGCTGAAAAGAAAAGAAAAAGAAATTATGTATATGGAAAATTTGGAGATCATAACAGCCCTGGAAAAAAATGTCAAAAACCTCTGTTGAATTTTTTCTGTTCATGTTGGAATAAAAAAATTCTGAGAAATGGAAGATATAGGATTTTTCAGTCCTTTTAAAACTCTTGATGAAGCATAGTCTCTGACACAAATATAACATTGTCTCTTCACATCGTGACAGAATGCCAACATCTTTATTTTTAACTATATCTATCAACGTTTATTATTCTCTTTGGAATGGGAAGCCTCTGCTAGTTCCAGATTTTATGGTCACAGATTGGCTTGTGATTATGAAAGGGGAGGCAGGGTGGCTCAGAGAAAAGAACACTCATTCTGGAATTCTAGGACCTGGATTCAAATCCTGCTTTTGATAGCTTGTGATTGTTGAGTAATTTAAGTTGAGTCTGACTCTCTGTGACCCTGTTTGAGGTTCCCTTGGCAAAGATATTGGAGTAGTTTGACATTTCCTTCTCCAGCTCATTTTTATATAAACAGAATAGTTTGTGACTGTGAAAGAGGAGGCAGGATGACTCAGTGGAAAGAACACTGGTTCTAGAGTTCTAGGACCAAGATTCAAATCCTGCCTTAGATAACTTGTCATTGTTGAGTAATTTCAGTTGTGTGCCTCTCCATGACCACATTTGGGGTTCCCTTGGCAAAGATACTGGCGTAGTTTTCCATTTCCTTCTCCAGCTCATTAAATAGAGGCAAACAGGTGAACTTGCTCATGGTCACACAGTTAAGTGAGAGTCGGAGATAAATCTTCCTAACTTTAGGCCTAGCTCTCTATCCTCTGTGTCAGCTAGTTGTCCTTTTGATAGCTTTCTCCCTGTATTACTTTGAACAAGTTCCTCAATCTTTCATGTTGCCTACAGGGTGATGAACTTATGAAGAAAATCTGCTGAAGAAGACCTCAAGGATTGTCAAAGGTGAAAGGAATGCCCACTGATAGATCATGGAAGTACCAAAAAAGTCAAAGGGCTCTCTTTCCTAATATAGTAGAACTCTTTGGATGTGTAATTTATGCTGCTGATAGGTGAATCTAAAACTAGAATAAACTTTTTCCTTAGGTTTTATGTTCAGTTGAGAAATATGACAGAATTTTTTCCCCATTTTAGCATTTGTGAAGAAGACTGGAGTTCATGATGCTCTAAAACAATAATTGTATTATTATTATTATTATTATTATTATCTGTTAACCAATTATATAATGTTTTATAGACTTTTGTGACGTTCAGTTGAGCATGTTAGAAATTCTGTTGTCATCTTTTCCTCTAATGCCACCCAATCATGTTTCCATTATAGCTTTTAGATTTGTATGTGATCCTGAAGACAAAACAAATGTATATGGAAGATAGTTTGATTTAGTGGGTACAGGAAATTCCCCTCCTTTTTACCCTGTTCCTCAGGTCAAAGGCTATAGAGCCAGAAAGAAACTTTGAGGTTTTTATTTTACTGATAAGAAAATTGAGATCCAGAGAATCTTCAGAAAGTATTTAACCAAGATTTCACAGGTATATAATTACAGAAGCAAAATTTGATCTAAGGTCCTCTGATGCTAAACCCATTTCTTTATCTACTACTATGAACTTGCTGAATGCTGGTCATAGTAATTTCTTTCTGCTATCTAGAAACTTTTTATTTTTAAATGTCAAGTAAGATAAGAGAAATACACACTCCAAAGTATTGGCAGTAATGACTATTGACTGTGAAATAAGTTCTGTAAAAACCTAGAGATGTCTCTTTGATAGAACATCTATCCCAGAATACAGTGAGATATTCTCCACAGGCAATGTGCTCTTATAGTAAATGAATCCCTGTGGGGAAAACACCTTTTGAGACCTCTCAAAGGAAGATTATGCATCTAATTACAGTGTTCCCATCTTCTTGATTACAGTAAATTTGATCTATTCCATAAGATTTATTGATGGAATGAGTTGAGGATGACCTCCACTCTGGTAATTAGCATATACATTTTCCATATTTCTGATGGTTTCTAGGATTTCTTTCATAAATCTAAATGCCAGACATTTCCACAGGAAGAGAAAAGGAAATTTCTTCATTTTGCATAACTTATACTGATTTGTACATAAACCCAGACACTACTTTGGCTCAGATCTGCCTACGATTATAGTTAGCATGACAAGATAGTTGGTTAAGAAAAACTTATCTGCCTACTCTTCTCACACTAAGGTTAAAAATTAGTTCTCACTCTAAAGAAGAGCCTTGTTTAGGTGTAGATTGGGTTGGATGATCTCTAGGCTGACCTGAAATTCTGCAATTCTCTGAAGCAACCTGGTTAAATGTGGCTAAAAACTATTTAGTTGCTAATACAAGCTAAGTAACTGATCAATAAAGGTATTTGACTAACAGAATAGCATAAGATTTTCTTGGTTAGATGAACAATTCATGGTGGTCTATAAAGTGAGTTTAAAGATTCCTAGTATCTGGAATATAGCAGTATTTCCTAAGTCAAAACTTACTAATAGAAGCCCACTTTCCCCAAATGCCCTTTTCCTTCTCAAGTTTTAAGCAAATAAATAAGCAGGACATAAGTAGAAGGGGGAAGAGACCTAGAGAGAGAGGGAGAGGGAGAGGGAGAGGGGGAGGGAGAGGGAGAGGGAGAGGGAGAGAGAGAATGGGAAACCTTGTTAATCTGCGAGAAACAGATGCTCTGTGGGAACATGATGTATCCAAGAAGGGTGTCTGCAGATGAAATAAATGATTGACAGTAAAGTTAAAGAATGAAATCACATAGGGGACCATTCTGTTCTGACTGACTTCAGAACCTTCAGTCAGACCATCATTCTGAATGTTTGTAAATTTCCACTGAGAAGAAAGCAAAATTAGCAAAACCAAACCAAAGAATCATTTACTTTCTGATGACTCGTTTTCTTTTCAGGCCTAAATAAAAGATTTAAGCACAAATGTGAGATGTCCAATACAGCCAAATATGCCACTTGCAATTAAAAATAGATACTTGAATATAGTGACTCCCCTTCCATCTTCCTAAGGATATAAAGTGGTAATTAATGTTTTAATGCATATCAAATTAATGTTTCAGTAAATTTATATCTAAATAAATCATGTGAGCACAGTGTTGCATAATGGATAGAAATTGTACCTTGGATCCAGGAAGGCTTGGGTTCAAGTCAGTACTGGTATTTGTTGAAGGCTCCAGTATAAAATGCCAGATTTAGTTTAATGCCTTTCTGACTTAAAGATAGTCATTTAGACCCTGCAAGGCATATATTATTAGAATAGGAATCTGCTTGCTAACTAAATATTTTGATGAAAGAACAAACCCATTTGTGAAAGCCTCTGGCAACTGCCCAAGGTCAAATGAAGGAAGGACTCCAGGTCTATAACACTTCAGCAGGCAGAAGGGTCATAGTTAAGATCTACAAATACAAACTGGAAGGAATTATGATTATATTGGTCTAAATATAGGCATCTTTCAAAGTTGCACCCTCTTGGAAATCTGGCTAATTGAAGACCTCACTGCAGCCTATAATAGTGCTATGTTAATGAATTTAAATTTGTATTTTTTTCTATTAAAGGTATGGCTTATATTCAGGAGGGGACCAATATAGACTTCATTACTATCTTGGAAATTTCTTTTCTTAGGTAAAAGTCTAACTGGCATAAAAAGCTGGATGTATCATGTTTCCTTTTGAATTTTTTTTTTCAGACAGGGCAGTTATTTATTTCATCTACCATAAAAAGAAATGCTTAAATTAGAGAGGATTTATAGGAGCACATCAATAGACACTAAAACATAAAACAGTAATCCATCATCATCATTAAAAGGTCAAGGCACTTTGAGACTTTAGACTGGAGATTTCACTTTCATATTTGACTGGCATTATCTGTATACTTCAGAAGTCCAGATCTTCTGCAAAGTCAGAGCATCTTAAATATTACAGATCCTCTCAACGTTATCCTGGTAATTTCTCCAGGCAGTGGAACATCTCTGAGAAGCAGCATTGCTGCTGCAAGCATAGGGGCAGCCATCAGTGACTCAGGAACTCATAACCAATGGAGCATACAAGATGGCCATCAAATCCGAAATAACTACTTTTTCAAGATTGTGGTCCAATTCCTCTCACTCAGAGGATGTGACAATCTTAATCACATTTTCATAAGATATCATTTAATAAACATTCAGAGGAGACTTGAAATCTGATCTCAGGCTTACTTAAACAAAGCATAATATCTTGCTGTCATGTTCTCATTAAGACCATGATTATTGGAGGAGAGGAAGATAGAAAAAGTTCTCCTTTCCTTATACTGAAAGTCCAAGGAGCATTTAAGATGGTAAGTTAGTCAATTAATCAGCAAAACTTAATTAAATACCAACTAAGTGCTGGAGCTATAAATAAAGAAAAAAATAATCTTTACTCATAAAGATCTTATATGTTCAGTGAGAGGGAGAACTGTAGAGCTTTCTATAATTCTTATAGTCTAATGAGGTGATAGCTCTTTTTGTCTCAGTCCCCAATTATCTTTCACGCAGCCTCAGTCCCCAAACATGGGGATCAAAAAGACATATATATATAGAGAGAGAGAGATAGCTATATAGATATGTCATCCCAAAACATAAGTCCATTGCTGAGATCCTGTTTCCATTCCTATGGATGACATCCATGATGACCTATTGAATGCTTCACTCTGTAGGAGCTACCCTCCCATGGAAAATGAGGGAAGAAGATAGTTTATTTTCTTAATTATACTTCCTACAGAGGAATTTAAATATTTGTTCCTCCTAACAAATCAAATAGAATTCATTTGACATATTTGTCCATATCTCCAGCTCTGTGTAGTATTCTGGGCTTTTGGAAAGGCTCGGGCATTATTCTTTTAAATGTGCTATGCTAAAAAAATGTCAACAAATTTAAAAATAAATTTTATTGATTTTTTGCATGACCCAAATTTCCTTCAATCCCTTTCTCCCTTTGCACATAAAATCATCCCATATTGCAAAAGAATTTTTCATAAATAAAAAAGTAGAAAAAAGAAGAAAACAATAATAGATTGAAAAAACTGACAATAATTTCTATGTTTCACATCCATGAATCTCTCAATTTTGTGAAGTACTGGGGGAAGGTACCATCATATATCTCTTCTTTGAGGCTCTTTCATTTATTGCTCTTGCAACTTTCATTTTTTTTGTTATTTCATATTTACTTTTCTTTCCATCTCCATTGTAATATTGTGTATCTTTTTTGACTCCCTTCTTTCATTTTTGTACCATGTATATCTTTCCATGATTCCTTGTAAGTATTATATTTGGATAACACAGTTATTAATAGCCTCCTGAATTTCATGAAGAATCTCAAGCAGTTCATTTAGTACAGTTCTTAGACAACCCCCAATTCAAGAGATTTAGGTGAAGTTTTGTTTGTTTTTTTTTTAATGATGGATGGGAAAGGTCCAGAGTCCAGACTTACTATAACTAGTGATGTGAAAAATGAAGTTCAGTCTACCTTCCAACCCAAATGCAGTTAAACAAATTCAGTATGCAAACAACCTTTTATAAAGTTCGCATAGTTTGTCCTATGCTTGCTGTTTATAAGGATCTGCCCCAATCCCCCCCCCAATAAAATTGAGGAAAGAACAAAATTTAAAATTAAAGGTAAATCTAGTAGCAAAAGAAAGAAAAAAAGGAAAGGAAGGAGAAGAGAAGAGTGGATGGAAGAGGAAAAGGAGAAAAAGGGGGAAGGGGGGAGAGAATAGGGAAGAAGAGAGAAAGGAGAGAGAGAGAAAACAAAGCCAAGGACAAAGGAAATTAACTTTATTTTTTTTTAATTTTACAGTTTTTCCCCAATCTTGCTTCCCTTCCCCACACCTCTCCCCACAGAAGGCAGTCTGGTAGCCTTTCCATTGTTTCCATGTTGTACATTGATCAAAATTGAATGTATTGAGAGAGAAATCATATCCTTAAGAAAAAAATAAAATATAAGAGATAGCAAAATTACATAATAAGATACATGTTTAAAAAAATTAAAAGTAATAAACTTTGGTCTTTGTTTAAACTAACAATTCTTTCTTTGGATACAGATGGTATTCTTCACCCCAGATACCCTAAAATTGTCCCTGATTGTTGAACTGATGAAATGAACAAGCCTATTAAGATTGATCATCAACCTCATGTTGCTGTTAGGATGTATATTGTTATTCTGGTTCTGCTCATCTCGTTCAGCATCAGTTTATGCAAATCTTCCAGGCTTCTTGGAAAATAATATTTAAGGAAGATGCCATCTGTATACCAAATGACATGATCAGAAGAGAATGTTCCACTTTTCTCCTTTAAGACCCTAAACACCAATACTCTTCTCAGACCAAAAGTAATTTTAAATTATTTTTATAAGAACTTTATCATTGTTCTTACATCTATTTATTAATTTATCCTTATATTTATAGATCTCTCATTTCTTCCTTTAAAAAGTCTGTGTTTTCCTACTGAAAATAATCTGATATAGGCCCTCCCCACTTTGTGCTTAGGGGATCCTAAGGTAATCTGCAATTTTAGATTTGGAAAGAGCTCAGGTTACATGAATCATCCCTAAATATTCTTCACATATGATTATCTAGTTACTTCTTGTATAATTCTAATTTGGAATCACTCTCATAAGTACTATATCATTGTCTATTTTCTTTATTCTAAATAATAGGAATCTCTTCCTAATATTCAGATGTAACCTGCCTCCTTATAATTAATATACATTGATTCTATCAGAGGCTAAGTGGAATTAGAATAATCCCCCTCAATTGCTTATGTTTTAGCAATTACTCAATCAGTATACATTTATTAAATATTAATTATGTGCCAAGTTGTGCTAATTGCTGGAGAGACAAAAAAAGGTAAAAAACCACATAAAACAATCCTTGCTCTTAAGACAACATGTATATAAATAGGCATATAGTATAATGTAATATAATATAATATATGTATATATTTGTACACACACAAATATGCATTTGAATTTGTTTTATTGTGTGTGTATATACATACATATGTGAATTTATGTGTGTGTGTGTGTGTATTGTGTGTGCATCCTAATAGAAAGGAATAATATTGAAGAAGCTTCTTTTTGAACTTGGGTGAATAGGAAAATGCTTTATGACTTGCAAAGTATTTTATATACATGTTCTCATTTGATCTTTGTGGTAGTTCCTAAAGTAGATGGTACAATTGTTGTTATTATTATTAGCAAAGGTTTTAGACTTACTTCTCCCAGAATAAGGTCAGCTAGCTCTATTCCTGACACATTCACCCAGGGCTTGAGAGATATGCCTCTGGGAAAGCCAAGTGACTTTTTCTTATGCTAAATAATGCATCAGTTTCCTCTATATTCATTCATTGTTGTTTACCAACTATTAATCATAAATAATTAGTTCTCTGGTTCACTTAAACAATTAATATCAATTAATTCATAAATATTCACTTTGGAGATATAGCAAAAACAAAGGCAATTCCCTAACACCTGAGTGGTTATACTACCTCAGGCCCAGGGGAGAGTGGGTTTAGATTTAGATAAGAACAGTCCCACTAAATTCATTTCTGAAAGTGACCTAGTTGGTGAGCACGTAAGTAGATCTTTATTGTCCCTCTCACACTCTAATAGGCTATAATTTCTTGAGGCAGAAGCTGTTTCATTTTTGCATTGTTTCCCTAGTACCTACATATCACCTGGCCACACTAAGACTCTGGTGGATAATGAACTGATTATATCTTCTTCATTTTTCTTGCTGTTTGTTTTAATCTTGACTTCTTAGTAAAAGTTCATTTCATATACCTCCAAATAATAATAAGTAACTATTATATAATACTTTAAGGTTTATATAGTACTTTATCAATATTATTTCATTTGATTCTACAACAAACCTGGGAAGTAGGTGCTGTTATTATCCCTGTTTCACAAATGAGGAAACTGAGGTAGTCAGAGAGATTGAGTGACTTGCCCAGAATCACATAAAGCTATGAAGGGTCTGAGGATGGCTTTTCCTTCAGGTCTTCCTGACTACAGGTCTGGTGCTTCATTCACTGCATCACCTAGCTGCCTTCAAACTGCTAGCAAATTTCTTACATATGGTGATTTTCTCATGAGCTAGTTAAAACAGCTGTTCGCTTATGAGACTAGATGACTGGAGACAGTAGAAGAACTACAAAGAGGATCCAAAGGCAGCAGAGAAAGGAGAATAAAGTGCTGGGAAATGAAAGTGTCTGAGACTGATGTCATATGTTATTAACCAAATCACTCTGTCTCAGGAATTCCATCAAAGTCCTTTCATAGTCTTTTTTTCTCATTTCCACTACTTCCCAGAGGCAATCTTCTTTGGAAATGGACTGATTTCCCCACTGTCCTCTGACATTCACACTTAGCCATAATACCTGTCATAACAACTTCTGGAAATGGATTGCCCAGTCACAAAATCCCTAGAATTTTTAATTCTTCCCATTTTGAGCAGAGAGGAAAATAGCATAAGATCAGCCTTCAGGTGATAGGGTATAGGTTTTTCCAAGTCTGGGACCTAGCAGGAGTTTGGGGACTGTTGGTGAGAACAAGGGCACAATGAAGGAGAGGAGGAAGTCCTCCCATAACTGCCATGAACCTGTAGTAGCATCATCTGTTTCAAGATCCTTTCTGCCTCAAAAGCATGAGAGAGAGTTCATAAATGGACAAGGGTAGATATGTGTGACTGTGCTCTTTACATACTTGTTCCAGAAGCAGGAGTGGAAGAAACAAAACAGTCATCCCTACATTCCAACCCTGCCTTAATTCCAGCTATTTTTTAAAATATTCTGTTAAATGATACATTTGGTATTACTTCTCATAACCTTCCTGAGGTTGACCCTAACCTTATATTGACAGGTGTCCCATTGTTTGCAGGATGGGGATGCAATGAAACTTATGATGGAGAGAGGAAACTATTTCAAGACTGAAAAGTCAACTCCCATTCCATTGATAGTTTTGCTTTCCAACTCGGGGCACCAACTCAGTGGCACTTTGGATAGAGTGCTGAACCAGGGGTCAGAGAGACGAGAATTGAAATACAGCCTGACTGTGAATAAATTGCTTAGCCCTCTGTTTGCCTCAGTTTCTTCATCTGTAAATTAGGGATGATAATATTTGTACCACCTCCCAAGATTATTGAGAGGGTCGACTAAGATAGTTGTGAACCTAGTCCTAGTAAGCACCATATAAATGTTACCTACTATTGTAAGCAGGCACCATTTTTCAACTATGTTTCTTTTTTTTTTTTTAGTCTTTTTGCAAGGCTAATGGGGTTAAGTGGCTTGCTCAAGGCCACACAGCTAGATAATTATTAAGTGTCTGAGGCCGGATTTGAACCCAGGTACTCCTGACTCCAGAGCCAGTGTTCTATCCACTGCGCCACCTAGCCGCCCCATCAACTAGCCTTCCCTCAACTATATTTCAAAGTGCAAGAGATGATATGGTATAAATTTACCCTATAGACATGAGCCTAAGAGTAACTGGATCTTACACTTTGCTTGTGCTGCTGCTACCAAATCCTTTCCATAATTAAAACCCAGGTCACATCTCAGTTCCTTCCAGGAGCCTTCTCCATCCCTCTCAATTGACACTAATACAATTTTTCTCTGTACTCCTTGCTGTTCTTAAACATCACTTAGCATCTACTTTTTCCAGAATTGTTGGGCAAGCATAAACTTTGTCTCTGCAACTAAAAGTTAAGTTCATTGAGGGCAGGAAGCAGTTCTGTTTGTTCCATAATTCCTACTGTACCCAGGACAACAGACTCATTCTGAAATCTGAGCAAACTCCTTAGTTTACAGTGATGCGTGGGTGTAGAGTCTGGAGTTTAAAGTATGCTCATTAACCTGTCAATCACATTGTTCTCTTTTAAAAGACAGAAAGTATTTAATCATCTAAGATTTCTTATTGAATAGTGTACATGGTGTACAAAGCAGTACAATAGACACTTGGGTAGTAGCAGTAGTGAATTCAAAAAGACAAACTGTCCTCCCTCAAGGACTGGGATGGAAGAAAGAGATATTGACACAGGTACATCTATCACAGTGAAGGATTATTTTTTAGAAGGTTTTTTTTTTCACATAAAAGCAAGCAACATAAAATTCATTTAAATTTTTTTAAAGCTCTATTCATTTAAAAACAAAGTTCTCCATAATGCATAAACAATCCATCTAATCCAATAAACATTTTTATGCACCTTTGTTGGAGATATTGTGCTAAATTAGATTTTATTAGATAAATTAGACATACAAAATATATATGTAAATATAGTAACATGTAATTAATAAAAAAATAATCCCTGTCCCCAGTGAGTTTAAAGCAAAGAAGGAGATAATACACAAAAGGGGATAGGAAAGGTGGGAGTGGTAGGAAATAAGGGGTTTTCCCAGTCAGGACATCTTGTTCTATGAAGTTGAAGTGAGGAATGTCAGGAGATGCAAGGTGGCGTCTTCTGAGTCTAGTCTCTGCTTTCTATATCTGAGTCTAGTCTCTGCCTTCTATAAATAAATGCACTTATTCTGGGAGGGGCATCTTGTTCCATGGAGTTGAAACCAGGCAGGGCAGCAGATGCAGGGTGGAGAGTACTCAAGTGGTTCAAAATGTTCAAATAAACTCTCTAAACTGAGTTAATATCAAGCAATACTAGAGAAAAGAAAGCACAATGTATATTTGAAATATGCTTTTGTATATACATTCATACATACATTTTATATATATTTTTTTGAAAAGAAAGATTTTATGCATTTCTTGTATCCCTAACCAGACTGAAGATATTTTGTAACCATTTTTCTTTATATTCCTATTTATTTCATTCAGATCAGTCTTTTTTAATAAGATTAGAGTGTAGGTCCATTAAATACCAAACACAAAATCAATCATCATGTACTTGATCATATGATTTAGAGTTGAAAACACCTCTGACCCAAGATGGACATCAAAGTTCATAGTATTTGGAATCAAGTGAAATGTGCCAGTCTGAAATTATCAACAACCCTTTGCCCTAAAATAAGTACTTTTGTTTTCTGGGATCAAGTAGAGGTAGTCTAATCCTCTTCTATAAGACAGCTCTTCAAATACTTGAAGAAAGTCATCTCCCCAACTCACCTTATCTCTTTCTATCCTCGTCTTCCTTTCCTCAGGCAAAAGCTTTCTAAGTCCTTCAACATATATTCATAAGACTTAGTCTGTACACTTCTCCATATCTTAATCTCCCTGAATCCCATCTCCTGACCTTGAATATGTTTCATTTTACTAAAGTCCTTCCTAATGTGTAGTGCCCCTGTCTGAACTATAGTGCAGATGTGGGATGGTCATATTATTTATTTTCCTTATTATTCAGATGAAGATGGCCCCAAGATTTCTTTTTGTAATGAGCTTTTTTTTTTAATAATCAGTAGCTTATGGGGCAGCTAGATGGCATAATGGATAGAGCACCAGCCCTGGAATCAGGAGTACCTGAGTTCAAACATGGCCCCAAACACTTAATAATTACCTAGTTGTGTGGCCTTGGGCAAGCCACTTAACCCCATTGCCTTGCAAAAAGAAACCTAAAAAAATCAGTAGCTTGTGACAGATATTTAGAATTAATAGCACTAATAATGCCTTTATCCTAACAGAAGCTTGTGTTTCTTTAATCCAGTTCTGGGGTGATTTCACCCTCCTCCCTGTTTTATAAGAGGGTGCCCATAGCAGGGAGTGTGCCTGCCAGGCTTCCAGATACAGCAGATTAAAATCTAATCCTGTCATCAAATGTAAAACTCTCTATGGCCTTCAAAGTCCTTTACAACCTGCCTCCTTCCTACCTTTCCTGTCTACTCATACTTCACTCCCCTCTGTGCAATGGCCTACTTATTTTTCACCAAAAAAAAACATTTCATTTTCTATTTCCAGTCATTTTTTTTCCAGCTGTCTTTCATGCCTTGCTTGCAATACTGTCCTTCTTCACCTTTGGGTCCTACCCTGGTTTCCTTCAAGACAACTCAAGTCCCATCTTTTGTGGAGGTCTTTTTTACTGGGAGATCAGTAAATGCTAGTACCTTCCTGGAGGTTGCTTTTTATTTGCATTTTAAAAACACTTGTATTTTCTTTTTTTGTCTTGCTTTTTGCCATGTTGTCTCTCCCATCAGAATATGAAACTCTCAAGTGCAGATTGTTTTTTCTTTTTTTGTTATCTTTCTTTGAATCCTCAGTCTTTAGCGCAGTTCCTTGTATATAATAAGCACTTGATAAAATGTTTGTTGACTTGACTTTATGTGATTTTATGGAGTAAAGAGAAGTTAAGACTCTCAAAAGCTAAACATGTTGAAAAGGTATGGCAAGCAGAATTTGCTTTAGGGAGCAATAGAAGGAAGAGACGAGAGAGAGAGAGAGAGAGAGAGAGAGAGAGAGAGAGAGAGAGAGAGAGAGAGAGAGAGAGAGAGAGAGAGAGAGAGAATTTCTAAATTTCTAACCTTTCCAACCCCTATGAGTCTGAGAATTGGGATTCAAGAAGGCATTTTTCTAGGCCTATCACAGGAATATTTTAGAGGAAGGGCTATGTGAGTATAAGACTTGCTGAATTTTAGATTTCTGTCCCTGTCATTGGTGGGCCAAGGAAAATGATTTCTAGAACTGAGATTCAGCATTTGGTCAGTCAAATTTATGGCAAGGGAAATAGAAATCTTTTGTCAGAGGCCAACAAAAAGAATTTAAATGAGGTGAAGTCTAATGAAGACATGGATTCCATTGTTTAAATTATTGCTAATTTTAAAACTATAAGTATGTTTGTGATTTTTGTTGTAGCTAGTCTTTATTTGGTTCTGTAACCTTCCTCACATTCCCCTAGATAATCCCCTAAAGAAAACTAAAAAAGGTTAATGTATTGCTTTCAAGGAGAAAGAGGAAGGGATGGAGGAATTAAAAACTGTTAACCTTCTCACTGATAAAGAAACTAAGAAATCTATGGAATTCATTGGCCATAGTTCCACTTAGCCAAGGTCTGGGTAAGGGTTTGGCTTGTATGAGTTTGAAGCTGTTGAGTAGAGATGGAGGCCCAGAGAATATGACTCTTGTGTATATATGTATATGTGTATATAAATACGTATATATATGAATTTATACACATAAGATTAAATATATACATATTTATACACATAAGATTAAATACAAAGTCAAAATAAATATGTAGAAAATAAACACAAGATAGTTTGGGAGGTGGTATTTGAGGGGATCGAGAGAGAGGTTATGTAGAAGATGATGCTTGGGTTGTATGTTAATGGAGGAAAGTGACTCTAAAAATATGAGTAAAGAGGGACTACATTATAGAAGGACATTATACAATTATAGGGAGGATACCATGGTGGTCAATATGAGCCATCAATCACATGCTAAGATGACCTGAGGTTTTCCATCTCCTTTCTTCTTTCTACTATGAATGGATAAATATTGGGTGATTGTGACCCCCATTACAGAAATTTGAGCCAGAAGCAGTCTGGCTAATGAAATTTAACTTTTCTCCATCATAATTCATGTTTCTATAGTGTTGTAATGAAATAAATATTTCAATAAATTTAATCTTTATTAAATGATATTCACACTCATTTTAGTACTGCAAAATGTCAGTGAAGAAATATCAAGGGAGAGGTCATACAGCCCAATGAAAAACCATTCTCTACTGCCTAAGTCCATCATTGATGAACCTAGTTATACTGATATCACTATGAATTTGCCAGAGTCGGGTCTATAATCTCCCAAAGTAATTGATTCTTTTTTCAGCTTCATCAATTGTTCTAAGTGGTACTCTTTGGGGCCAAACAGAGTAAGTCTAGTCCTTTCTCTACACAATAATCCTTCAAATACTTAGTGGAATCTATCAAGGCTTCCTAAATTTTCTCTTTTCTAATTAAAAAAATTTCTTCAATTGATCCTCCTATAACAAGTTTTCAAAACTCTTCATCATACTGTTCATTCTCTTTTGGTCACAACTCTATTAGTCTACATCCTTCACAAAATTTTTCCACCCACAATTGAATATAATACTCTATCTGGGGATGTGGGTAGCCCATGACCAATAGATATTGGGCATTCTCATCCTCTGTGTTTTGTTCATGCCTCTTCATAAATCTTTCATTAAAGAGGCTTCTATAATGGTGTTATTCTTTGAATCTTTCCTTTGTTCTTTTGTGAAACCTATCTGATTCCTTTTCTGGTTAAACAAACCTCATGTGTATTTGCTGTGTGTGCATGCATGTGTATATATTGTGTGTATTATATTATATACATTTGTGTATATAATGATATAATAATACATATATTTGTATATATTGTATATTTCTGGGAATATGCATATTTCACAAATATACATATATTTTTGTATGCTGATTTTTCTACACAGATAATTATTGGTAATAAAAATTAGCTCCCTATGTTATAGATACTATGATTACATTTAGATAACTTGACTGCACTGTTTTATATATATATATATATATATATATACATATATATATAATCAAAATGGTATGATTTTGAAAAACATTTTTATTAATACTTTTTATAAATTTCACCACCATTTCCAGTAATCATCCTCCCACCCCTTCAGAACAAAGAAATATAGTTAAGCAAAGTAAAAAGGAACACTGATCATGTTTTATAATATAGGCTATATTCTTCACCAATGCTCCAGACCCCTTTCCCTCTGTCAAGAGGAGAAATGAATGTTTCATCATTAATCATCTAGATTTGACTGGTCAAAGTGATACAATTTTTCAACTGAATCTTTGCTGCAGAACTTCACATCCAAAGAATGGAGAGTTAAATAAAGAAATTGAGACATGTGTGGATTTCCTGAAAATAAGT
Organism: Macrotis lagotis; assembly: GCF_037893015.1. Classification (NCBI taxonomy): domain Eukaryota; kingdom Metazoa; phylum Chordata; class Mammalia; order Peramelemorphia; family Peramelidae; genus Macrotis; species Macrotis lagotis. Next base: position 386,088,405 of record NC_133666.1, read on the forward strand.
TAAAAGTGAATTAGACATCATTTTACATCTTGAAAATCCATTGATGATTAAAAATAAATTTCTTCTTTTGGAAAGTTAATAAAATTTATTTTTATTTTTTTGAATTTTATTTATTCTTGTTACATTTTAAGTTTAACAATCATTTACCAACTGCCTGTTATGAAACAGGTAATGTGCCAAAAAATTTCAATAGTAAAGGGAAAAGAAATCCTGTATATAAAATATACAGTTATTTTTATATGAATAATGATTCAATTTTTTCTCCCTGCTTTTTGAAAGTTTGTAATTCTCAGCTTATACAAAAATTATTTTCATAACATATGTCTGCAGTATTTGTAAATATTTAGAACAGAAATATCAAGTGTATATGGAGTAAATGTATTTCAATAACTCTTTATTTAATGGTTTCCTGAATGTCTTACCCTTCTCTATCACTTAAAGGTCTGGTGTCATCTTCAGAAGTTTGAGATCAGGCCCTTGTTCTTTAGTGTTGAGCTAGGAACAGAGTATTTGGGTTTGCATGGGAAATAATCCAAAGGAAACTGAATCTGTCAAGAGAAAAGAATGATCAAAGGAAAATAAAGGAAATATAGTATAATGAGCAGCATAAACAATGTTCTAAAGATGTAGGAATCCTTCTCTTAGTCTTCTTTATGACCTTGGATTACTCTTATTAAGATTATTACTAGTCTCTGTGTCTTAGGCTTCATCTACATGGTGGTAACAATTGAATTAAAAATAGAAACAGTCTGGTCTGTCCTCATGGGTTATTTTGGTTCGTAAACTAAAACTTCTGCTCTGATCAAAAGTTAGGTAGATAGAGAGACAGATAAATAGATACAGATGATATAGATATATATATATATATGTATGTATATATACATAATACACATATATATATACGTGTGTGCATTTCCTTTCTTATTCAAGCTAGCTTCTTGAGTTTGTCCTGTTCATAGGTCACTAAATTTTTTTAGAAAAAGGCCCTTTACAGATTGAGTGGGTTAATAAGCTTGAATCAGTATTTTAACTAAATTTACAATTTAGTATTCCTTACAGATTTGTTGTTTCATGTTTTGTTATTGAATGTGGGGGTAACTCTCGTTTGTTTTAAGATAGACTAACAAAAATAACTGTAATATATTTATAAAATGAAAGTATATCATAAGTGTAGCTAATCATCCAAGTTGGGGACTGAGTAAAAGAGACTTAGCTGCAAATTCGATATAGTGGGATGACAAAGGGTGAAGGCTCAAAAGTGACACCTAGGTAAACATTAGAGAAGTCTAACCCGAGCATTAAATTTTCTAAAAATTCAATTGGATGAAATAGAAGCTAATGACTTTATGAGGCAACAAAAAGTAATAAAACAAAGTCAAAACATTGAAAAATGGATGAAAATATAAAGTATTTCACAGCAAAAAACTGACGTGGGAAAAAGATTAAGAAGAAAAAACAAATCATAAGATTATCTAAACACCAAGACCAAAAAAAAGACTTTAGATATCCGATTTCAAGAAATTTTAAAAGAAATTTCTCAGATCTTTTAAAAGCAAGGGAAAAATAAAAACTAAGAATTCACTGCTTACCTCATGACTGAAACCCCAAAATAAAAATTGAATGTTTAAGAAACAAAGGACTTCCAGGTATATTTAATGAAGAGACTAGAACCCAGAAAATTTGAATTTTAATCACAGTGAAGAGAAACATAAAAAAAGAAACATGAATTAATAATGACAAAAGATTAAATAAAAATTAACTGCTTGTATTCGAATATTTGGATGTTTTACATATGTCCTCTTTGAACCCTATCATTTATCAAAGTTCATAGGAGGTCATAAAGACCTAGGAATGGTTTTGCTTTGTCTTAATGATTTTAAGGGAAAAAAATTTAAAGAGACATAAGAAATAATAAATAAAGGATGAGGGAAAGGAACGATGGGGGAAATTATCTTACACGATGCAGTTGCCCAGTAGACATCTATACAAATGAGGAGAAGGAGGTGGCAGCTGACACTTGAACCTCAATCTCATCTGAATATATATATATATATATATATATATATATATATATATATATATATATATATATATACACACACACAACCAGGTATCAAAATATCATTTACCCAACAGAGAAATTGAGAGGGGGATGAAAAGGAGAATTTGAAGGCATCCAAGAAAGAGATTAGTCCTAAGCAAACAAGCTCTAAAAATATTAATAATTAATTTTTTGAGATGACCAAGAATGAGAATCTGGAGGTGGGACTACAAATTAGGGGCTTAGGTGAACAAGTTATGGTATATAAATGTGATGAATTACTATTGTGTTGAACTCATAATCATAATGACCAACCAGAATTCCAGGTTCCTAATGTAAAAAATATGTGATTCACACCCTGAAAGAGAGATGGACTCAGAATCCAGCATTTGAAAATTATTTTGCGGGCCATGGTCAATGTGAACGTTTCTTTTGATTTATCATGCATTTTTAAATGTTTTGTTTTTTTTATATTATCAGTTGAGAAGGAAGGGGAGGAAGGTGAATCTTGACTGATTAAAACAAATAAAATTATCATTTGGAAAAAAAAAACAGAGGACATAATACACTTCCTTATATTATTTTTACCATCTGAAATATTCCTAAACTTTGATTTCTAATCAGGAGTGTTTAAGTGACATTTTCTTCTACATGTAGCAACAAAATGGCAGTTAACCTTGATAGGAGGGTGAATGTCAACATTTATTTTAGTTCATTCAGCTTCTAGTTCAATAGAACAGGATTTATTTGAAGAAATTTGGTCGTTTGAATGAGGCAATCAACAAAAACAATAAATCAATCCTGATATGTAGCAGGGAATTTCTGAAGTATAAATTCTCAGTGAAAATTTAACAACTGACTCTTGCAAATCAATTGTTCTTTGGAGTAGTCTTGTTATAAAACCACCAAAGGAGAATCCTACAATGTCTCCCTGTCATTGTTTTCTGATCATCCCAATGAGAAGACCTTACTCTCAGGAACAGAGTCATGCAGAAGGAATTAAAAAGTTCAACTTTGAGAGGATAAGAAGCTAAGAGTGTAAAGAAGGCAGCTCTAAGTGGTTTGCAAAAACTAATTGTTAAATTTTCAGTGTGAGCATTCACATCTCAGAAATTGAAATTGCTACAAATCAGGATTTGATTTATTTTTGTTGTTCTAGATTTAAGAGAATATTTATAATTCAGATTTAATTTAAAAATATATACATATATATGTATATACACATATATGTATTTTTTCAAGTGAACTTTCATCAAATATTTACCACCATATCCTGACTGAGTGTTGCTAGCCTAAACAATAGCTGAACTGTGCTTAATAGCCGAACTCAGACACTTAATAATTACCTAGCTGTGTGATCTTGGGCAAGTCACTTAACCCCATTGCCTTCCAAAAACTAAAAAGAATAAAAAAGAATCAAGCACTCACCATCTGACCCTAGACAAGTCACTTCACCTCTCTGTGATTCAGTTTCCTCTTCTGTAAAATTGGGAAAAATAATAGCATCTAACTTGTAGGACAGCTGATATTCACATAAATCACTTTGCAAATGTAAAGTACTATATAAATTTATTTTAAACATATGGAATTCTAATCCTACTGTTCAAGAATACTTAAGCACAAAGTTCTTTTTTTGCTCCTATCACTTTCAGTAAAGAGATGTGTATAATTGAAAACAAATTTGCATCTTTTCCCCCTTTCATAAACTATTATTATCCTAATTTCTTCTGCCTTGCCCAGTAACTGATGAGTATGTGGCTAGACTTTGAAATCACTAACCAGCCCTGCTGTTCCTGGCCCACAGCAGGGGCTTCCTGTAGCTGATTGTTAGAAGGGAGAAATGAAATGGAAAAGAAAATGAATACTTCCTAATAGTTCCTAGCCATGAATTCCTCAAACTGTCTGAAATACTGCCCACTCAGTTACCCAGGTTACAGCCTACACTAGCCAGCTCCCAGTACTCTTAGAATTTTATCGATATAACTATGTTTGTAAGAACAAAGATCGTTATTATTTTTCCCCCTGGAAAGGAACACATTAGCCTCACATTGAGCTTGCTGCCCACTGCAGCCCAGTCTGCTGGTTCACTCCCCACTCCCTTCCCTTTCTCCTGTACTCTTACTGCCTCTCACCATTGTTGAATTTAATGGAGTTGCCCTTTAGGTTTCATCTAGAGAACAGGTGAACTGATGGATGATGGAATAGTTATAGCAGAGCTCATCAAAGGGATGGTAGGATATCTGGCCTTGCTCCCAGATGCTGACTATCACAATCTATCTTCCAAAACTCTGTTCCTAGAGCTACATATATTTTAAAATATTTCTGCTATTAAATGATAGGGAAATTCTCTTTCTGACAAAAAGTGGTTTTCTGACAAAAAAGTGATCTTATTTTTTTATTCCAAAAGCCACATGGCTAAAAGTCATTTTCCGTACAATTTAAAAAATATTAACTTCTTTGGGTTTTATATCATATATATATTTGTGAATATATCTTTCCCTTTACGTACCCAGTGAGTCTTACCTTATTAAAAAGGGCCAAAAAGGAAATTAGATTCAATTCATCCAAAGAAACCAACATATCACCAAATTTTGACAGCATATGTATTTTCCACCCCAAGTCCCCCATCTCTGCAAATACTGGAGTAAAGTTTGTTCACTTAAATTCAATCAAAATATGCATAAAATCGAGCTTTAATTTCATACATTTATATCATTATTTAGTTGCAGGGAAACAGATTCCTGGTGAAATGTGGGCTTTATCTCTAAGAACTATCTACTAATTGTTTCAGTCAATTCAAATAAACAAGCATTTGTTAAGTGTCTGCTTTGGACTAGCTGGCACTAAATGCTAGATGGAGGAAGGAAAATAAACACAAAAGCAAATAGAGTGATGGAGAGAAAGAATGGGCCCTAAATGTGAGAAACTTATCCTTGTTTCTCAAAGGGAGGAAGAACATACATCTCTTGTCTCTTCTCCCCACATCCTTTTCCAAGCGAGACTTTAATTCCCACCAGGAGAGGAAAGAGGTCACCACTCTACTCTTCTCAGAAAGAAGGGGTACAGGATAGAATGATATCTATCTCTCCTTTAAATATTGCTCACCTAGGAGATGGGATCAGACTCCATCTAACTTAAGGTCTACATACAAATCTTGACCTCTGCTCCACCTAATTCCAGTTCTACAATGAACACAGACAGGAGTTAATAAACTTATTTATCCAAATCATCACAAAATAGAAATCAGAGAAGGCACACATGTAAGAGAATAGACAATACAGATTGAAGCAACTCTCCTATTTGGAGTGAGGTAACCCAAGAGAGAGGGTCCTGGATCTCACACAAAGGGAAACTTCCCCCAAAACTCTAGGATTGCAAGCTAAGAACAGGGACATGATAAAGACTTTCCTCTCCTCTCATGTCTTCCCAGACTCTTTTCCTTCAGCAACCTGAAGTGGGCTTGCCTCTTCCATCTTCTGTTTTAAATCTGGAAGCCAACTTGACTCTATGCTTGACTCTGTAAGTTGTCTCACTTGGCGAGTCCCAAAGTGCTTGTGACTTCTGACTGAAGAATCCCCAAGGGGATCTAATTGAGCACTCATGTTGACCAGGGATTTCATCTCTACCAATAAGTGGAGGATCCCATATCAGTGAACCTTGGGTGAGGGGCTACACAAAAAAACATAGTTCCTGCTCCCAAGAAGCTCAGAAACTCATGAAGAAAACAACATGTAATTACATGTTAACATATTAACAAGATATATATATATATACATATATATATATATATATATATATATATATATATCTTAAATTCGGGGTTGTTTCATAGGCTTCTTTCAGAAGGTTAGAATTTAGTTAAGATTTGAAGGAAACCAGGGAAGCCAGAAGGTAGAAATGAGGAGGGGAATTTTAGGCATGGAGGGGACAATTAGTGAAAATGTCCAGTCAGAAAAAGAAATATCAAGAAGACCATTATCGTAGTTTTGCAGAGTGTGTGGGTATAAAGTATTTTAAAAGACAAACAAGATTTAATGCAGGATTCTGGATGTAAAAGGGTACTACTAGAATTCATTGAATGAAAAATAAGAGAGGAGACATGGTCAAACCTAGGCTTTAGGAAGACCAATTTGACAGTTAAATGGATTTAAGGTAGGGAGACTAACCAAAGAACTGTATATTTTTTTCAGTTGAAGAGTAAGTTGAATTAAGTTCCTTAATCAAAATTATTAGTGTGCATCACTAATGAAATGGCCCTCTCATGTCCATGCTGAATTTTGACTTTTCCCCTCAGAGCAAACACACAGGAATTCCTTGGAAATGAGTACCAATTGTAGGTTGATTTTATTTCTTCTCTTTCCATTATTGGCCCTTCCTCTTCCTCAAGATTACCTTCTCCTTACACCTTCAAACATAAAGGTTGAGATTCTTACTGAAAATAAAATGATGCTTTAGAAATGCTAACTGATGTATGTAATTGTGATGGAGTACTATTCTGTTGTGGGAAATACAATGAACTTGATACTCTCAGAAAATTCTGGAAAGACTTACATGAGCTGATACAAAGTGAAATGTACTGTATGTAAAATAACAGCAATATTATTAGATGATCAGATTTGAATGACTTAGCTATTCATAGCAATACAATGATCCAAGACAACTCTGAAGGACTTAGGATGAAAAGCTCTATCCATCACATCCCTAGAGAAAGATGGTTTCTGAATACATATTGAAGCCTACATTTTTACTTTCTTTATTTTTCTAAATGTTTTTGTTTTGCTTGAATATACATGTGTAACCTATATTGATTTTTAAATGGGGATCAGAGGAAGGAAGGCAGATAATTGGGATCTTGAAATTTTTAAATGCATGCAAAAAATTGCTTTTAATTTGTAACTTAGGAAAAATAAAATTCTAAATAAAAAAAAGATTTTACAAAAAAGAAATGCTAACAGAAAGTCACAATAAGCCTTAGATTATAAATTCATATGTAAAGGCCCAAAGAAATAGCCTTGTAGTACCAAGATATGTAATTTGTTAAAAGGCAATGTCACTCCTGATATATATTTTTGGAAAATAAAGCAAAATATCTCAATTTCAGGATAATCTCATGGAGATGAAGTATCTCACAGCCCTGTTTGTGGCTGTAAGTGGCTGACTCATGCAAAGACTTCAGTTTTTAAAAATCAAATTAAGGCCCAGCTTGAGCACAATTTCTAGGATACTTTAAAATCTATAATTTTCTAAGTGGGGGGTTCTTCTTCCACAGAGATCACATCCCTTCTATTTCTTGGTAGAATACAAACCTAAAACTGGAGATGACCTCAGAATCTAGCTAGTCCAATACTTTCTCTGGAAATTAGAAGACCATGGATTTAGGACTAGAAAGGACCTTGGAAGCCATCCATCACTCATTTTACAGATGAGGAAATGAAAGGCTCATGGAAACTCAATGACTGTCCCACAGGCAATTACTCACAGAGGTATTTGATAGAGCCAGTAGTCGAACTGAGGTTTTCTGACTTTTAGGAGTCATTGTACCATGCTTCCTCATCTTCTTGGCAGGGAAGTCATGGGGAACGGAGACAGGGTGTGTGAAAAGTGAGAAATTATTTCTAGTTCTTTTCTTTTATTCTTTTTTCCTAGGAGAATGTGGAAAGGAACAATTTTGGTTATGGAAAACTCTACTTTGTTACTTTATTCTGGTAACTTAGATCAACTGCCTCCAAAGAACCTGCCATTCAAGAATCAAATGGGAGAAAAATCATAAATTTATAAGATCTTAGAACCCACTTAATACAATTATCTACTAGAAGCTTATGAAAATTTTTCATCTTGGAAATCAATCAATGCTACAAATTAGGGCTTGATTTACTGCTTTTTTGCTTGTCTAGACTGTAGAAAGGACTGGATAATACATTAATAATGCAGATAAAATTTAAGAGTGTGTTGTGTGCACTTTTTTAGGAGACCAGTCATTAATATTTACCAGTTCACTCCTGCCAGTAGCTTACATTCAATCCTTACCATATTATAATTATCCAAAAGAATATCACAAAGAGAGGTGGCAAGTAAAACAATTTATTCAATTTAAATGACAAACAGAAATTAGAGAAGTTATATAGAAAAGAATATACTGAAGAATAAACAATAGTGAATGACTTTCAGTAGCAAAAACATAAGTTCTTAGCTCAGCCAAGGAGAGGAAAAAATGATCTCATACAACCTTGAGTCTGTAGAATTTCAAACAATTTCAGGAATATGATGGGGCTGAGTTTCCATCAGTATTTTCCATTCCAAAATTTTTTTCTTTCTCTACCAATTCCCTGGATATCCTTTATCCATAAGTTTTTTCAAGTTGATTGGTTGGTTCTTGGTCTTCATTACTGAAGAAGACCAAAACTGGCATCACTATATCAGAGATGAGCTGCAATATGTCCAAATGTGGCTGATCAGGCCTTATCAGAGCTCAGAATGCTCTACCACAGGTGGGAGCCCAAATAGTTCATGTGAATAACTAGGACTTATTCAATCTCATGTTTCCTTTGCACTGCTTCAATTCTCCCTTCCTCATAGAGTATAGCACCCTTCCTGATGAAGGTCCACCATGCTGAGTGGTTCTGTGACAGTTTCTCCCATGCTGCACAACCAGTTCCAAAGTTCTTAAGAGAGATCTTCAAAGTGTCCCAATATTGTTTCTTCTGAGTCACTTCTGAGCTCTTTCCCTGTGTTAAGTTCTCCATAAAATAGTCTTTTTGGCAAGCTTACATTTGACATTCTAACAACGTGGCCAGTCCATTATAGTTGTGCTCCCTTTAGTAATATTTGAATGCTTGTCAGTTTAACTTGAAAAAGGACCTCAGTGTCTGGTATCTTCTCCTTCCAGGTGAGCTTCAGAATCTTCCTAAGACAATTTAAATGGAAGCAATTTAGTTTCCTGGACTGTCCAGGTTTCACAGGCATAAAGCAGTGAGGTCAATACAATAGCTCTATAGACCTTCAGTTTGGTACTCAGTCTAATACCTGTTCACTCCCACACTTTCTTATAAAGCCTCTCAAATACTGAGCTAGCACTGGCAATGTATGTATGTCAACCTCATTATCTCTGTGTACTACCCTAGAAACTATACTGCCAAGGTAAGTGAACTTGTCCACAGTACTCAAAACTTCTCTATTTGCTGTAACTGATAGTTCCACATATGGATGATGTGGTGCTGGCTGATGGAGCACCTCTGTTTCCTCTGTTAATTGTTCCTTCAAAATTAGCTCAGGTAGCAGAGAATCAACCCATACTTCCCTGCATCTCGGCTTTAGAGGCTGCATTGAGTGCACAATCATCTGCAAACAGAAGATCATGTACCAACACTCCTTCAATTCAAATCCCTTATTATATATGCACAGTATTCAACCAGTGAAGAGACAAGTTACCTTCCACATACATTGCACAAAGTACAGGATTCTCATTCCCCTGTCTCTCCACAGTGGGAGCTGTTTCATCCCTATGTAATAGAGATGACCAAGGAAATCTCTGAGTCACTGGACTAGGGACCTTCTTTGTGACTGGACATACACTCTGACCTCTTTGTGAGGAGCAAGCACCTTGCTGGGATGATACAGAAAAAACCCTGATCAGTTCCTATTATCAGGGATTGTTTCAAAGATATGTGTCCACCAAGAGTCAAGAGAATGCATTTTTGTGGAGGAATTTTTCCCCAGATAATTTATAAGAACTGTGGCTATAACTCTACCAGATCTTTTTTTTTAATCCTTCTCTTTAAAGTCTTCCAGCAATTTCTCTTCCCTGTATATTCAGAAAGTAGGGGAAGGTATTTTTCTTTCCTATCCCCACCAGGAATAGTTGCACATTGTTAAAGATCCATGAGCTTGGTAATGATCCTTTGTTTCCTCATGTAGAACTGAGCTCAATTGGTCAAGAGAACCTAGACCTTGTGAGCTGCTAAGATAGGAAAGGTCTGGAATGAATGCTAAATATTTCTCCAGATATCACACAGAGAACTTTCACTCGTTGTGAGGAATACAATGACTGTAATAAGTTCGTTGATTTTTTAAAGCCAATTAAGTGAGTCAGTGGATAGAGTGACTGACCTGAAGTCAGACCATCGGCAAATCACTTAATCTGTTTGTCCCAGTCTCTTCATCTCTTAAATGGAGATGATAATAGTAGATTTATTTTGAGAGCCAAATTAGATAATAATTATAAAGTGTATTAGCACAGTGCTTCATACATTGTAAGCACTATGTAAATGTTAGTTAATATTAGTTATTATTATATTATTCTTTGAGTCATTTGGATATGCATTTTCTGTGGTGGAAGAAATACCTGTCCTTTGTATATTGAATACCTTTTTCAGAAGGAGACTCTACTACTTATAATTAGGGAGACCTTAGACAGGAGTCATACCTAACCAATGTTTTAGTAAAATCCTCAGATTTTTATTCTGGGAAGGAGACAGAGCCAGTGACTAGAATTTGAGTCCCCTGTTGGGTAAAACTCTCCAAGTTAAACTCTGATCGTCTCCATCTATCTAGAAGTACAACTTCCTTTTGGACCCCAGGGTATGCTTGATTGTACCATTGGCTGCTCACACAAATAAGCAAAGAGAGATAGATTGAAATTTCCCATTCCTTTATCTATGACTTAGAAAAGGTGACTTCCCTGACCTCAAAATATTTATTGGTATATGGGTATCAACAATTCATAAAGGGGACAACATTTTAAGTCTTTTTCCCAATTCTATTAAAAGTTATCATGATGATTTTTAAATTAGTACAGTACCTTAAAGAGAGAGAAAAGATATTTTGAAATATTTTAAATGCAGTTTTTAAAATAATTTACTACTGGTTTACTCAACCCTTCATCATCAACCCAAGGCATGTTGAACCCTAACCTTTTGAATAACAACCATGTTTATATTCTATACCAGTACATATTCCCTGATCTCTCCTTCTGTTGTATAAAAGGCATTATCTTGTACTTCAAAAGGGACTGGGGGCAGCTAGGTGGTGCAGTGGATAAAGCACCAGCCCTGGAGTCAGGAGTACCTGGGTTCAAATTCAGTCTCAGACACTTAATAATTACCTAGCCATGTGGCCTTGGGCAAGCCACTTAACCCTATTGCCTTGCAAAAAATAACAAAAAAAAAAAAGAGACCAACATGGGCATATTCCATGTTTGGCATTATGCCTGCCAATACAGGTTGAGCAGTAGGAAACAGCTACTTAGACCATCTTATCCACATTCTTACAATCCCGTTGAGATATTGATTCACTCTAACCACTAATTTTTTGCAGGGGATCTTCTATCCATTTTCCTTTCAGTATTCCAAACAGTATTTTTACAGTAGTCTTATAACTGGATAAACAGAAACACACTGCACTTAAATCTCTGAAGCAGAAAAATCTGCCATCTGTCATCTTTCTGCAAAGAAATGCAAAGGTCTTAAGAACAGATGATTGATTTCTGCACATCCCTGTAAACTTGTTCAATTCAGAATATCATATGGTTGGGTTTTTCCCCAGACTTCAGAAAAAGGCCAAAAGAAAAAGAGGGAAGGAGAGAACATAATTATCATTAAAATATATGTATTTTTGTGAAAGGATCTTCTTGTGGATTCACTTAGTTCTTAGATTATATCTATCTATCTATCTATATCTATATCTATATCTATATATATCTATATCTCTATATCTCTATCTCTCTCTCTCTCTCTCTCTCTCTCTCTCTCTATATATATATATATATATATATATATATATATATATATATATATATATATATATATGTCCCACTCTGTGGATCTGTTCCATTAGATACAATACTTTTTTTCATTTTTATTTTTTTATTTTGTTTTTTTCATTACATGCAAAGGTAGTTTACATCGTTCATCCATTTTTAAGCTAATGAGTTCCACATTTTTCTACTACCTTCCCTTCTCTTCTCCCTCCCCCCCTTCCACCACGGCAATGAACAATCTGGTAAAAGTTGTGCATGTGATAATTATATTGTACTTGCTGTACTTTCAACACACAATGATGACAAATTTAGTTATATATATATATCATCAACCTCAACTTATCCAGTTCCCTGCCCCAAAAAGTTTCAGTGCCTATCCCTCTTCTCTTAAGAGAAAGTAAATTCTCTAATTTGACATATAACATTCTTCACTATATGGCTCCAACCTGCATTTCCAAACTAAGGAAACATTTATTCCTTCAATAATCCATGCTTTAATCAAATTGTCCCTTTAACTTTCCCCTGTTCCCTGTGAGAAACTTTTAGTTATCACCTCCATGCTTTTGCTCATGTGATCACCCCCCCATGGCTAGAATGCTATCACCTCCTTGCCTCTACTTTATGGAATCCCAGATCTCTTAAAAGCTCAGCTCAATTCCCTCATCCGTTCCAGAACTCTTCCTCAATTTCCCCATTTGTTAGTGCCCCACCATGTCAATGTATATCTTTTCCTATACCCTGTATTTAATCTATATGGATGCTGCATTGTAGAGTGTAAATGCCTTAATAGTAGAAACTGTCTTACTTTTGAATTGGTATTATTGACACCTAAGAAGCACTTAATAAATGTATGTTAATTGATTGATTCAGCAACATTTGGGGGAACAAATCAAGTTACTGCTTTAATTCATTTCATTTATTTTTTTTTAATTTTCTTATCTGAATATTATGGTATTGCTTGTAGCTGTCATTTTGTTATCTAGAATTGTCTTGATCTCTTTCTTTCTCTCATCAGATTCTGCATTCCATCCTGGCATAACCTCTAGGGGAAAAAATACAATTATTCAAACTCCTGTAAAGGTTTAGCAATATTCCAACCAATTAGGATTCCTACCCATTAATGAGAGTCAGAAGAACTATCTTAGGGGAAGCTAGGTGGCACAGTGGATAGAACACTGGCCCTAGAGCCAGGAGGATCTGAGTTCAAATCCAGACATTTAATAATCACCTAGCTATGTGACCCTGGGAAAGTCATTTAACCCATTGCCTTGCAAAAAAACCCCAAAAAATTAATAAAAGAAGATCTATCTTAGAGAGAAGTTTTGTGACTTAACACTTGAAATACTCCTGATGACTATTTAGTTTGAAAAAGGGGAGGCAAATGGAACCAATGAGTCAGTTCTTATCTTGAAGTATAAAATCTTTCTAGATGCTTTTTTGTGGATTTATTGTTGTTGTTGTCCCTATTCTTGCTCCTGTTTTAAAATATTGTAAATTTTAAGATTCAACACATTTCAATTAAAAACTGATTACTACAAATTGGAGTTATCTACTATACTATTTTCATCTGTAATAAATAGACAATTGAGAATAGATTTGCAGTGGTTTTAACTTTTATTTTCGATCTGAAGTACATTAGATAGAACCACAGTAGAGTATTCATGGAAAGATGTGGATAAAAATTGAACAGGATGAGAAAGAATAGAAGGATGATATGGTTTGACAGAGGGGATTCTCTGCAGATGAAACCATGGTTAGGGTCTATTATAGAGAAAATTAGGAGTCTGACACTAGAATAAGGTAGTGTTACATTTCAAGAAATTGTACTCATAAATAGAGATTCAAGGAAAAGAGCATGGAGGCATGGTGGAAAGAATTTGAATAAAGGTCCATTAATGGAGAAACAGAAACAATTTTCTTGTTGTAGCACTATACTTGGACTATGTCACCTTAAACCAGCTCACAAAAGCCAAATTTTTAAATTATCAGTTTGAGTATTTTGATCTCAGAAATTGACCAGTGCTACAAATCAGGATTTGATTGGCTTTGTTTATTGTGTAGATTTAAGAAAACAATGGAGAAAATATTAATAAAAACTGAACTTAAAATCTTATTGTGTGTACATTTTTATCCAAAGAGCTGGTGAAGCATTTTGTCAGAACATTCTAACTACAGACCACCTAGACAGCAAATATATGTGAGGACTTTGGGAAACAGATCACCCATTTTGAGAAACCCAATCTAGGGGTTCTGATACAATACTTATAGAAAACTGCAGGGGTTCTCTTGGCTGAAAGCAGTATAACTAATAGTCTCTTTCCTTACCTTAATGAAAGTTTCATCCTTCAAAAGGTGGTTAAAAAAATCAAAGAGAAATCATATTCTGTATCTGATTCTTATTAACAGAGAGAATGAAGCTCCTGGAGTAGAAATAATGGAAACCTTTCAGCACAAGGGAATTTTATGTAGGATTTCATGGACTAAAATTTCATAAAACTACAAAGAGGTAATAAATTTTCAAGAAAGAAATTCTGATGACAAGAAGGGAAATAATTCTGATGTGGAACAAAAATGATAATTTTCAAAATCAACTTATATTTTAAAGGGGTGTACACAGAAGATGAAAACAAGGAAAGATAACACAAGACAAATTTGAAAACATAGCTATGAATTTTCTTATCTGTAAATTGAGGAGATAGTAATATACACTTTGCAATATCCTTTCAAGGCCTAAATCACATCATCTAGTGCCAGTGACTGGAAGAATCCACAAGATTTTCACTGATATAGTAAAAGAATATTAATTAATGCTTAAGGTGATAGGAACATAAAGGAAATAGGGGGCAGAGCCAAGATGGTGACAAGAGAGGATCGTGTCTTAGATGCTCTCTCTCAAAACTCATAAAATTATGACTCTAACTGAATTTTCGAGAGACAGAATCCACAGAGGGATCCAGTGAGGCAATTCTCCAGCTCAAGGTAACCTGGAAAATAATGGAAAGGCTCTGCTCCACAGGGTTAGAGGGGCAGCAGCCCACCAGAGTGAGGGAGAGGGAACTTCAACCTTCAGAGGCAACCCCATGGTGCTGGGAGCCACAACTCATGGCAGTGGGGTCAGTTTCCTGACCTATACCAGGCACAACTTCAAAGATCAGTGGGGGACCTCTGCCAGAGCAAGCGCCTGAAGCCCAGCCCTCAGGGCCCTCAGAAAGCAGCATGGCCACAGCAGCCCAGATGTAGTAACAGGAAGCAGGCAGAGCTGATAAGCAGGAGCCCCCAAAGCATGAGTGCTGAGCCTAGGTAGGGAAGCGGAGAGAGACTGCCTAGATCTGTCTTCTGGCCCAGGAACAGGACTCTGGGGCTCTGACCACATTCCAATTTGATTGCAGTCTAAGCCCCCCATAAAAAAGCAGGGGCCCCCTCACTGCAGCCACGTGGCAGAGGGGTGCACTTGTGGTCATTCACAGACCAGGAGGGAAGACAGAGTTTCACACATGGAGATCCTTGTGGGGGGTGTCCCAATAATACTCAAAAGCTCAGGAAGCACCCCAAAACCAGACATAGGCTGGATAAATGAGTAAGCAGAGAAAAAAGAGGAACACCATTGAGAAATACTTTGTCTATGATCCCAAGAAGGATCAGAATACTCAATCGGAAGATGAGGAAGTCCAAGCTGCTGCATCTAAAAGACTCCAAGAAAAACAGAAATTGGGATCAGGCAATGGCAGAGCTCAAAAAAGACTTTGAAAATCAAATGAGGAAGATAGAAGAAAAATTGGGAAAAGAAATGAGAGAGATGCAGGAAAAATATGAAAATGAAGTCTGCAGCTTAGTCAAGGAGATCCAAAAAATGCTGAAGAAAATAACACGTTAAAAACCAGCATAGGTCAAATGGATAAAACAGTTCAAACATTTATTGAGGAGAAGAATGCTTTAAGAAGCAGAGTTGGCCAGATGAAAAAAGAGACAAGAAAGCTCTCTGAGGAAAACAAATCCTTCAGACTGTAGAATGGAACTGAGGGAGGCTGCTGATTTTATGAGAAATCAAGACACAATACTTCAAAAGAATGAAAAATTAGAAGAAAATGTCAAACATCTCATTGAAAAAACAACTAATATGGAAAACAGATTCAGTAAAGATAATTTAAAAATTATTGGAATACCTGAAAGTCATAATCAGGAAAAGAGCCTTGACATCATTTTCAAAGAATTTCAACAGTAAAATTGCCCAGGTAGCCTAGAAGCAGAGGGTAAAATAGAAATTGAGAGAATCCACCGATCTCCCCAAGAAAGAGATCCAAAAAAAAAAAAAAACCAAGCCCCAGGAATATTATAGCCAAGTCCCAGAACTCCCAAGTCAAAAAGAAAATATTATAAGCAGCCAGAAAGACACAATTCAAATATCATGGAGCTGCATTCAGGATCACACAGGACTTAGCAGCAACTATGTTAAAAGCTCATAGGGGTTGGAATAAAATATTCCAGAAGGCAAAAGAGTTCAGAATGCAACTGAGAATCAACTACCCAGCAAAAATGAATGTCCTCTTCTAGGGAAAAAGATGGACTTTCAATGAACCAGGAGAATTTCAAATGTTCCTGTTGGAATGTCCAGAGCTGAACAGAAGTTTTGATCTTCAAATACAGGACTCAGGTGAAGCATAGAGAGTGGAGGAGAAAGGGAAAATATGAGGGACTTAATGATGATGAACTGCATGTATTCCTGCATAGAAAAATGATACTGATAATACTCATATGAACCTTCTCATTTAATAGAGCAGGTAGAAGGAGCTTTTATAGATGAAGCACAGGAGAGAGCTGAATTTGAAGATATAATATAGTGTAAATATGGAGTCAATGGATAAAAGGGAAATGTAATGGGAGAAAGAAAAAGGAGAGGTGGAATAGGCTAAGATATTTCATATAATAAGATTTTATTTTATTACAATGAGCTAATGCAATGATATGGAAAGGGGAAGGCAAGGGGGAATGAGGTAAAATTCATTCTCATCAGAGGTGGCTAGGAGAGGAAACAGCATATATATATATATATATATATATATATATATATATATATACACACACACACATATACTCAATGGGGTATAGACATCTAGAGTAAGAAGGAGAGAAGGGGCACGGGGGAAGGAGGGAATGTGAGTGGAGGGAGTAGACTAGGGGGAGAGTGGTCAGATATAACATATTTTCTCTTTTGCTTCCTGCAAGGGGCTGGGATTGGATGGCCTGTCCAGGACCATAGGGCTGGGTGGATGCTGGGCCTAAGGGGTGGTATGTGGGCTCGGGACCTCTTGTCGGGATCTGTCTGCTGTGCCACTCAGCTGCCCTACAGCACATTTAAGAAGAGGGACAGAGTGAAATGAGAGAGAAAATATAGTATATGGTATTGGGGAAGTATGAATGGAGGGAGTTGAGATCAGCAATGGCAATGATGGAAAAATATGGAAGTAGCTTTTGTGATGAAATTATCATAAGGAATGAGATCCACCCATGACAGAGCTGGAGGTGTTGGAACACAGACTGAAGCACATTATTATTATTATTATTATTATTATTATTATTATTATTATTATTGAGGTACAGGGCAAATGAGGCTGAGTTGTTTGCCTGGGGCCACACGGCTGAGTGACTGTTGGGTGTCTGAGGCTAGATTTGGACCCAGGTGCTCCTGGCTCCAGGGCATGTGCTCTGTCTGCTGCACCACCTGGCCACCCCTACTATGATTATTATTATTATTTTATTTTATTTTGGGTCTTTTTTTTTGTTTTGTTTTTGAAGGGCAATGGCATTGGGGTGGCTTGCCCATGGTCACACAGCTGGGTGATTGTTGGGTGTCTGGGGCTGGATTTGGGCTCAGTTGCTCCTGGCTCCAGGGCCAGTGCTCCATCCATTGCTCCACCTGGCTGCACTTTATTATTATTATTATTATTATTATTATTATTATTACTACTACTACTATTATCTACTATTATCATCATCATCAACATTTTTTAAATTTTAATTTTTTCTCTTTCCTTTACTTTATCACTCATGTGGGTCTATATTGTTGGGGGAGGTATTATGTTTACTCTTAAACAAGAATATTTAGTAATTAAATTTCCCTGAACTGACCACTTTAAAAATGTTTTCATTTTTCAGAGAGAATACTATTAACAAAGATCATCAACATTCTGCATAATTAACTATGACACTCTTCATAATATTAAATATATTTTTTACTCTGTATCTATGAATACCTAAGAATACAATTGGATTATTTCTTCTTCCATTTCTAATTTGTTCTACATTGCATCCTGTTTTGGTGGAAAAAGTTATAAACCTTTTGACTGTATTCACACACACATACACACACACACATATACACACACATATACACACACTCACACATTTACACATGTGTATACACACACAGAACAACCTTTTAAGGGAATCACTTATGAGTTCAAGCTGTAGGTCAGATATGGTCATTTTTGTTCCTGTGATCTTCTTTCTCTCACCTATATTGCTGTTATACTACTCAATTTGATCTTTCTATTACATGTGTGAGGACATAAGAAGACATGTGCATCTTATGTGGGAGACCCAAAAGTGAATGCTTGTATTTAAAATTCTTCCTACTTTATTTTTATATAATTTAAGCCCTTATTATTTTGTTCATTATTGAGATTGAGAACAATATATATCCAAGATAGAAAATAATCATTAAAATGAATTGGGAAATATTTATTTTGTTCTTTAAAGTAAATTATTTAAACTAAAATTATTTAAGTAACTCTCCTCAGTCTACAAGTTGAAAAGCTAGATCACTTGTCCTTGTATAGTAAATTGTTTGTTTTCATTATTCTTGGAGTATGTATTTCCAAGGTGGGAAAGAGTATTTATGATACTTTGAGTAAAAATTCCAGAACCTGACTTTATTTGCAGCAACAGGACTCTAAAAAATATTTCTAGCAATATTAAGGAAATAAAAAATTAGGAGAGCTTTAATACATGTAAAACCACAGATCAAAAAGTAATGTAAGAGTTGTTAAATTCCAGTCATTCAATAGGCATTCATTAAACACCTTGCTAAATGTTGGCAATATTAAGAAAAATTAAAACACAGTTCTCTTAGCCTTATGACCTGAAAAGCAATAGGAAGAAGGCAGAAAAATATATAGAGGTAGAAAATAACCTGTGACACGTAATTTTCAAAAAAGGGAATTGGCTAAGGACATGATAGACAAACAGGCAGATAGCTAAACAGACAGCTAGCATGACATTTAGACAGATAGTCAGAAGACACAACCCACAGATAAATAGAAAGACAGATAAATATACAGAAGACAAAATAATAGACATATAGAGATAGACAGACAGACAGATAGATAATCATAATAGTCCTGTCATTTTTTAGCTATGTATCCTGGCCAGATATTTTTCTTCTCTGAACCTCATCTATAAAATGAGTAATAATATTTGCACCATATTAACAGTTTTTCTAAGAGAATAAAAAACAAGCATTCATTTAATGAATGTATCCTCTACATCAATGCTTCATGGATCTGTGATCTTATTGTTGTAGTTGGGCATTCCTTCTGAAAGAGAAGCTCATAATCCCCTTATGCCATTTCATCCTATGTTAATCTTGTCCATGATCTTCAATATGTCTTCCCCAGAGCATCTACTCAATAAGTAGATTAACTTTTAATAACAATCAATACATGGTTAACTTTCCTAAGGTTCAGAAAGTTGAAATAATTTTTCCTCTCCTCCTTAGATATCTCTTTCTTCTCCAGTCTCAGGAAATTCTGATGGACCTGAGGATTTCCCACTCTTGGTAAGGTTTACCTCATCATAGAGCAGAGACTGAAGGAGAAGAATGGAAAGCAGAATGAACTCTTCACTGGTCCTTGTATCTGAACACTTTGCCCTCAGTAGACATGGCCGCCCCAACATCATTGTGATTCAGCAGCCTATACCTGTTGACACCCGACATGATGGATGCCACCAATAAGATCATTTTAAATCCTTCATAGAAGAGTCTGCTGACATCAACAACATACTTCCCAGGTTGTGGCATGGCCACATGAGAGGGAGGTGATGAGATTACACCAAAATTCTGACTACAGTGCACCATGTTGGGTTAGAGTGAGGCATAATATTGAATTAACTCCTCACAAACAGCCTGGCTTTCCAGCATTTTAATAGTCATGAAGCACGCACAGTCACAAAGACCCAGCAGTTTCAATACTTTTGATTCTTTCCCATTAGAAGCAGTACTAGGATGGCAATGTTCTTGGTATCTTTGGGCAACTGATGTTTGGTATCTCTTACTCATTGCTCTGGCTTCAAGGGCCATTTAAAAAACCACTTTTGACCTCTTCATAGTAACAGACACTAGGTTAGGGACATAAAAAATAATAAATATGGGTCTTTCCTTCCACCAAACAAAAAGTGGGTATTTAACAAATACCTTCAGTGTAGCAGCCACTTGTGCAAAGTGCTGGGGAAATGAGTACTAAAAACGGATCATACATAAATATAATGTCTATAAATGAAAATAAATAAAAAAACAAGGTAAATCTATTCAGAAGGGAGGGCATTGGTGGTCAGATAAATAAGCAAAAGCTTCCCACAGAGGATAGTGCTTGAACTGCATCTCAAATGAAAAGAGGGTTTATATAAGGCAAAAGTTTAGGTAAATAGAAAGTAAAATAACTAATGGATAGAATTATTTTTAAAGCTATTCATTTCCTTTCTTTTTTTTTCTTTTTTTGCAAAGCAATGAGGTTAAGTGACTTGCCCAAGGTCACACAGCTAGGAAATTAAGTGTCTGAGGTCAGATTTGAACTCTGATCCTCCTGACTCCAGGGCCAGTCCTCTATCTGCTGTGCTACCTAACTGCCCTTAAAGCTATTCATAATTAAGATTATCACATATGCTCCTGTTGTACATAATTGTCATTTCTTCTTTTTTTTAGGTTTTTTTGCAAGGCAAACAGGGTTAAATGGCTTGCCCAAGGCCACACAGCTAGGTAATTATTAAGTGTCTGAGATCAGATTTGAACCCAGGTACTCCTGACTCCAGGGCTGGTGCTTTATCCACTACGTCACCTAGCCGCCTGTCATTTCTTCTTAATCCAACATTTCTATAACATTGTGCAAGTATATAAAATTTTCCCTATAACAATCCTATTTGATAGGTATAAAAGTCATTATTTCCATTTAATTGATCAATACATTAAGACTCAGAGTTTCAATAACTTTCTTACAATTACTCTCTTAATATTGGTAGAACTCAGGGCTGAGACTTCACCCTGTTTTCTAACCAGTTCATTTATTCAACAAGTATTTATGAAACATTTGCTATGTTCCAAGTACATGAAGAATAAACTCAAAAATAATACAGCTTCTGTACTTAAAAACACTGTTATTGGGGTTGAGGTAAACAACATACACATAGAAGGGCATTTTTAAAAAATTACAAAGTAAATGCAAAATAATTTTGGTAGAAATAAGTACTGTCAATAACAAAGTCAATGTTCCTGTTTCATTCTACAGAAGACATTGAAGTGACCTTGAAAGTGAAACCAAAGTGAGATCTTATAGCTCCATCATTATCTACTTAGCAGAATATGTGATGTTTTTGTATCTTGGATTTCAGTTTTCAATCTTTTAAAGTACTACTTATTCCTCATATTGAGAAACTGGAGCCACAGTCACACAGCCATCAGGAATGTTGCCAGAATTAAAACTTGGACCAAAACCCATCCCCGTGTACTGTCTAGTGGATGTGTGGTTTGGGAAGGCTCAGTCTGATCCTGTTAGGGAAGCAGATGCCATCTCAGTCAGCATTCTCAAGGTGACAAGGAAAAAGGAGACACCTCAGTTCTCAAAGTAGCACTTTTCTCTCTAAGGCTTAGAACTGAATCACTTAGAATTGTTTAGAATTGAATGCCCCTCCAGAGACAGAGAGGGGGATTAAATTTAAAGGAAAAAGTCCTATTCTCTAAAGAGGTTTTGTGAATTGCTTGCTTCAATGTCAATTATGGGATGAGGGATGGAAGTGTGTTCTATACAGCACCAGGCAACTGTGTAACTCAACCTTCAATGGTTTCAGTTATGGAAAGAGAAGACTGAGCAGAATGAAAAAAAGGAAACTAAACCTAAGAAATGTATCAGCAACTAGCAGTTGGTCAGGAGGAGGAAAATGGACTTTGAATAATTTGGAGCATTTGTAACTCCAACAAGGATTGAAGCAGAATGTTTTGGTCAAATTTCTAAGTGTAACAAGGAGTTTAACATCTTCAGTAGCTCCCCAAAGTCTACTGAATATATAGGCTCTCCTTGGTCTAGCCCCACTCTACTTTCCCAGCTGAGTTTAAAATGGAACTTCACTGGAAGCATGTTACTTACAGTTTTCTTGGTCCTGAACCTACTATCCTCCATCTCTATGACTTTATGTTCACTTCCTTGAGACTGGAATGAATTTCCTGCTCATCTCTACCTACTGTATCATGATGGCATTTGTCTTCTTGGAGAAGAAAGACAAACAGCAAAAACAACCTACTGCCATTGTTGTATATCTTCAGGGCCTAGCTCAGGTTCTACTTTCCCTAGAAATACCTCACTGATCCTTCCAACTAGGAATGAAATTTTATTATCTAATTTGCATTATAGTTATTCACATTTCCTCCAGCTGTATTGTTTCTATGAGTTATATTTCATCTTTATAGCTTCCAACAGTCCCCTAAACATGTTAGGAGCTTAATAAATGTTAAGTAGAATTGAACTGAGTTGAAAAGACTGTTAAAGAGGTACAGAAGAAAGCACAGTACAAAAGAGCTGAGTTTAGTGTCAAGAAAACCTGAAATCAAATACTGACTCTACCTATTATCTGTGTGACCTCAGATAAGTTATTAACTTCTCTTGGTCCCAAATTCTTCATTTATAAAATGAGAGAATTGGTTTAGATGGTATAGCCTATGAATTGGGAGCCTATGATAACTGACTGATGTTTTAAAATTTGATCAGGTAAAAATAGTTCAGAAAAGACTAGAAAGGAGACACACATTAAAAGTTTAAAATTTATTTTCTCTTACAAAAGTAATTAAAAACATTTTTAAAAATACATTCTTAAATTTATTTAAATAAATAATTGTTTTAAAAAATTTTAAGGCAATTGAACCCTGGGAAAAAATAAGTATAATGTAAGTTTGGTTATTAGATTTGGATGAGACTTCCTGGTTTGGTGGTTAATGAAAAGTAAGTCCTAAGAGAACATGAAATATCTGTAGCTCAGTCTGTTTTATACAGATTTCTTCACTTTTTAAAATGTTGCCATAATAACTATATCCTTGGATACAATTCAAGGAATAAGCAGCTCACCCATTTGTACCTAAGTAAAAATCAATCACTTCTGCACCTAAGTGCATTGGAAGAGATAAAGACCTAACCCATTTCAGCTCATAGAAAAATACAATAATGAGGCTCCTTATCTCAGGTTTTTTTCTTGCAAAATGAACATGGATTAAGACAATTATCTGTAAACATTCAGCTAGATAACCAGTTTCTCATGTGGGTATCTAAGGGTTAATCTTGTTTTGTGTAAATTACTAGATAATTTTCCTGATTCTTCATTTTACTTTATTGGTTCATACTGCTTCACAGTATTTCACTCACTATCATATTAGGCCAAACTCCAAAGTGAGCAGTGCCATCATTTTTTCTTTATGTACTCTTTCTCATAGATCTAAGAGTGAGACAGAGAGTAAATATTGATGGTGTTGTTCAGTCATTTTTCAATTGTGTCTAACCTTTCATGATCCCATATTGAAAGGATTTGCCATTTCCTTTTTCAGCTCAGGCATTCTATCCATTCCATAACCTAGCTGCCCACAAATACTGGTAACTATTTAAAAGAGATAAAAAATAATAAGCAAATATCCTTTCCATTTGCATATCTCTACTCTCATTTCTTTTCTTTCTTAAGAATGTCAGTTGATTCCATTTCCTCAAAAAGTTCCTTCTCTCTTTTTGTGGTAGCAAAAAATATCTTTATCAATATAAATTTATGAAACATTAATGACTACTAAAATGTAAAGGAAGATAACATTGTTCACTCATATTTAGTTGTTCTTTCCAAAGTTTTAACAACTAAACTCCAACAAAATTTATGATCTACCTCAGCAAGATTTGAGTCTTCTCCAGTCATCTATTCAAACAAGGGGAAAAAAAACTCAGCTGGGGCAGCTAAGTGCCACAGTGGCTAGAGCACTGGCCCTGGAGTCAGGAGGACCTGAGTTCAAAGCCAACCTCAGGCACTTAATAATTGCCTAGCTGTGTGACCTTGGGCAAGTCACCCCATTGCCTTGCAAAAACAACCAAAAAAACCCCCCTCCTCATTAAACCTCAATTTTAGTTATTAACTACCTGCTTTTAAAAGACTCATATAAGCTGTGTGGCCTTGGGCAAGCCACTTAACCCCATTGCCTTGGAAAAACTAAAAAAAAATCATACATACTTCACAAGCAAATATGATATAAACAAAACCAAATTATATTAATCAGATTTGTCAGAATAAAAATGTAATGGAGCTTAATTAAAGACTTTTGAATTTGTGCTAGTCCCCAATTCTTGGCAGATGTGGCAGGGCTCACTATGAATGTTCAAAGAATATATAATATCCAGCATAGTCACACAACATCATTGGAATCTCTTGGGTACTTGATGAAGGTATTTCATTTTATGGTCCCAAATGTGAACAAAGTGAATCACTTTGCAAGAGACATAAATATACCATCACAATTTCAATGGGTTTGGCTCCTGTTCAATCAAACCTCCAGAGTTCCCATATCATGAAGTTTTGTTCCAGCAATGACCCTGTATTCTAGACACATACCTGTAGAGGATGGATGGTGATGATTTGTGCATCAGAATCAATGATTTGGACTAGACCACTTCCAGCGTGAAGGAGGCAAGTAGTAAAATAGAATTGAATATCTGGAGGCAGGAAGACCTTGGTTAAATTCAACCTCTGACTTGTTGTACCTGCATGCTCAGGAGGAAATCACTTAACCTTTCTGAAATTTCTTAATTATAAAGCCATGACGATTGTTTTGCTTGTTCAATCATGTCAGTCATGTGCAACTCTTTATGACCCCACTTGGAGTTTTTTTGGCAAAGATGCTGGAATGGTTTGCCATTTCCTTCTCCATTTTACAGATTCTCTTTTTATACATGAGGAAACTGAGGCAGAGTTAAGTGACTTGCCCAAGGTCACATAGCTAGTAAGTATCTGAAACCAGATTTGAACTCAGGAAGAGGAGTCTTCATGTTTCCTGGTCTAGGCATTCTATTCACTGTGCCACCTAGCTACCCATTGCAGTATCTAACTTTTTGTAAACTTTAAAGCACTATCCCTATAAATATATGTTATTTTTAAGATTAATTGCACCATTGAGAGCTATGATTTTTGTCATTTATTAGTCTTTCTGCCATTGGCATTTGAAAATCACATTTTTTTTAAAATATATATTGACTTTTTATTATTTCATATATTGTATTTAATCAGTTACATTTTCACTAAAGGAAAATATGAGATAATAGAGAACTAGCCTTGAAGTAAAGAAAACATGAGTTCAAATCCTGTCTCTATTTCATACAGACTGTGTGACACACATTTTGTTTAACCTTTCAGTGTACTTGGCAACTCTCTTAACACTATAAATCTGAGAAGGTGCTGACCTACATTGGAAGAGGGACTTGCCTCCCCTTGGAATTCCTTTTCACAGTTTCACTGGCTAGTATTTTAAAGGTCTCTTAATAATATAAATATATTGTAAAATTCTAAATACATTTGAATACAATTATGTCAGAGAGTAGTAGAAAAATAGCAAATGGTTTACTGTACTAGGATTTCAGGCATTGGAATAGTCAATGAAATCCACTGACAAACTGGTACAGGCATACTTCAAAAATGATAGCATCTTGTTTTATCAAAATGCAAATAAGTTAAAAGTCTCTGCCCTCTTCAGAATTTGAAACTTAAACCTTTTTATTTATTTAAGTTTCTGAGCTCCTGGTACAGGGCAGAATACCTCCATTTCTTCTTGGAGCATAAATTGAAGATTAAGACTAATTATAACCTTGGTTTTATTTTCTATAACTAAAAGGTGGTAAGGTCTTTGAAATTCTCATCAGAGCAATAGCAACTCTCAGTTTCTCCTTGGGATCCCCTCAATTACATAGTTGCATAGTTTCCCTGTTCAGGGTCAGAGCAATACTGACAATAGAGATAAGAGATCAAATGTTTTATGTTTCTCTCCTGGATCCGGAAAACAGACTGGAAATCTTTAGTGGCCAGCTTTCCTGACAAGTTTCCTGTGCCTCATACTTTTAGCTGACTCCATAAATTGAAGAGACATTATTTACTCTCTATTCTCTCCATTCCCCCACCATAATTTTCAGTATTAAAGTATGTTATATCTAAGCAGAGAATATATGGCCTACATGTTACATTTTTGTAAGTATATTTTATCAAAGAAATGACATATGCATAACTGTACTTTGAGTTATACATACTTATCCTGAATTCATTTCAAGAAGGAAAAAAAGTACAATAAATTCCAAATCACCTTTAATTCTAGTGGTGAGGGATTTCATCTTCGTTCTGCTAATGAAGAAACTGGGGGGGGATTCAAGGAATAAGGAAAAAAAGAATTTCTAGTTCTATTGCATTGACCTATGACCCAAGAATTTCAACTGCATCAATCAAACTAGTGGAAGTTTTGTCTGCAGTATCACATGATCTCTGTTTTTATCACCAAAATTCTACTCTGCTACATCTGATGCTTCCTCATGGTCTGGGATTGACCTTGGGTTCTTAAAGACCTATCTCCATAGAGCTCAGGCTGATTTCAGGTCCAGTGACAGGCTATATGACTGTCATTCAAGAATTGACATTCTGAGAAGTTAGTACTTAGGATAAGGGCCAACAACTGATAAAATTTTTGGCCAATAACAGAATACAAATTGATGAAAGAGAAGATCAAATGGAAAAATAAAAAAAATGTTCAAAATAAATATAAATCACTAAATGAGAGATTTAACGTCATATGCCTTCACTCCAATCAGTTACCTCATCAAAGTTGTGAGTATACTGGTTACCATTTTGTTGTTGTTTGCTTTTGTTTTATAAACAGAGAACTTTGACACAGATGTCTTTTGCATTAATAAACACTTGGAAAAACAGTTGATATTTGAATAAAAATTGGAAAACTGTTCTAGAACTGAATTCATTTTCATTTTTTATGTGAACTACACAATAGTGTAATCATAAGAACACCAGATCTGGGTATCAAGACCACTAGTTTTTAATTCTAACTCTATCACTTACCAGTTTGGTGACATTGTTTTCTTCCTCTGTAAGGAAGAATTCCTACTTACTTCATAGGGTAATTGTGAGTAAACTATTAGGTATTTCATAGAAAATGTAAATTTAAGTCATCATTACTACAAACATTCAAAATGCTACTAAGTCTCATAAAATTAACCTCCAAATGCCCAAGTGGATGGGAAATGAAATATCTTTAAAGTCACATATTTGAGGGTAACAAAGAAGCCAAGAACTTTGTTGAGTTTTCCTGGGTTTCCCTCAGAAACAACATTAATCAAGCCTCCATACATATATTTTGGAGTGACAAAATTCATAAAAGAACAGAGAGGAACAAATTCCAGCAAGTGAGATGAGTGTGCCCAAGACAGGGAATGTAATGCCAGTACTGACAGCTGGGTGAGGTGGAGACCAACCATAGGTTCTGAGCCACAGGAAAGATCTCCAGCACAGGCACCTGAAGATTGAGCTCAGCAGATCAGTGGCACCACAGGCCAGCAGAAACAACTTCAGTGCAGATACCCCAAAGCTTCCTTCAGCCAATGCAACTGGACAAGACAGCCCAGCCCAGCCCAGATGACAAGCCCTGACATTCCCAACCTGGAAGACCTAATGCAGTGAGCAAACTACTGGTGTTCCGACCAATTCCCAACATGAATGGTCCAGAGAGCAAGCTGCTGGCATTCCTAAAGTGATTGACCCAGTGATCAATCAACTCCCAATTCAGAGGACCCCAGACTTCTAGGGTTCTCAAAATGGAAGGTCTGCAAGAAGGTCCCTCCACCAACACAAGAACCTTGGGATAATGTCCAAAATTGAGCATACTCTCAGAGGAAAAAAAATGAATATTCAAGAAAATAGGTGCCTTTCAAACTTTCTGGATGAAAAAAATCAGAGTTAAACAGAAAATTTGATCTTCAAACAGGAAACTCAAGAGATACATGAAAAAGGTAAACGAAGGAAAAGAAAAAACTAACAATAAGATTACTAGAGGAAGATTCCAATCTGGCTGGAAAATTCTTATAACTTTTGAGAATTGTAACTCTATTAGAGGGAGTATACTTAGGTTGAAGGTATGGACATAAGTTGATTTTCATGGGATGATTAAAAAATTAAGACATTAAAAGGGGGGAATTTTAATGAGAGAGGAGGAGGGGGAGGCAGAATGGAGTAAATTACAACACATGAAGAGGAGCAAAGACCTATTACAGTAGAGGGAAAGAAGGGTTGAAAACTATTTGAATCTTCCTCTCATTGAATTTGACTCAGAGGGAATAACACATGCACTCAGTTTGGTTTAGAAATTTATCTACCCTTGAAGCATTAAGAGGAGAAAGTGAATGAAGGGAAGGAGGGACTGATAAAAGGGAGGAAAGTAAGAAAAGGAAAATGGAAAGGGAGTTAAAAAAGAAGGGTGATTGATAGAAGACTGAATTGAGAGAGGTGGTATTCAGAAGCAAAATGTGAAATGGGGTAGGGTAAAGGGAGGGGGGGAAGTGCAAATGGAAGTGAAATAGCAAGAAAGATAATAAAGAGTTAGTAACTGTGAATGTGAATCAGATGAACTCTTTCATGAAATGGAAGCAGATAACAGAGTGGATGAAAAAGCAGAATCCTACAATATGCTGTTTTAAGAAACACATTTGAAAAAAAGAGAGATACACACAGAGTAAAGGTAAAAGGCTGGAGCAAAATATATTATAGTTCAGCTGAAATGAAAAAAAAACATGGATAGCAATCCTTATCTCAGACAAAGCAGATGCAAAACAAGATCTCATTAAAAGGGATAAGGAAGGAAACTACATCCTCCTAAAATATACTATAGACCATGAAATAATTTCAATTCTAAACATGTGTGCACCAAGTGAGATAGTACCCAGATTCTTAGAGAAGCTAAACTAGATACAGGAAAGCAGATAGCAAAACTATATTGATGAGTGACCTCAGCTTCCCTCTCTCAGAATTAGGTAAATCTAACCCTAAAATAAATAAGAAAGAAATTAAGGAGGTAAATAGAATGTTAGAAAAATTAGATATGAAAGACCCCTGATGAAAATTTAATGAAAGTAGAAATATACTTTTTTTCTGCTGTCCATAGCACCTACACAAAAATTGATCATGTATTAGATCCTAAAAACCTCATAATCAAATGCTGAGAGGCAGAAATATTAAATGCATCAATTTCAGATCATAATTCAATAAAAATTCAGTTAAGGGCCATGACCTAAAATTAACTGTAAACTGAATAAACCATTTTTAAAGAATGAGTGACTCAAATAACAAAACATAGAAATAATTAATAATTTCATTCAAGAAAATGACAATAACTAGACAACATAACAAAACTTGTGCCAAAGCAGTCATTAGGGAAATTTTTATATCTCTAAATGCTTACATGAATAAAATAAAGAGGGAAACAATGAATTGAGCATACAATTAAAAAATCTAGAGAAAGAACTAATTAAAAATCTCCAGTTATATGCCAAAATGGAAAATCTGATTATCAATGGAGAAATTAATAAAGTCAAAAGTATAAAAACTATTGTACTTAAAAATAAAACTAGGGTTGATTTTTTTAAAAAACTAACAATGAAATAGATAAATCTTTGGTTATTAAAAAAGAAAGAAGATACCATTATGAAAAAATGAAAAAAGGTAAATTCACCACCAATGAGGAAGAAAATTAAAGAAATCATTCAGAGCTATTTTGTCCAACTGTACACCAATAAATATTACAATCTAAGTGAAATGGATGAATATTTACAAACATAATCTGCTCAGGTTGAAAGAAGAGGAAATTAAATATTTAACCCATCTCAGGAAAAGAAATTGAATAAGCCAATGAACTCTCTAAGAAAAATCCAGAGCAAGTTCCAATTCTGTATAAATTATTTGAAAAAAAATAGTTGAAGACTGCCAAAAAATCCTTCTATGATACCAATATGGTACTGATACCTAAACCAGGAATAGTCAAAATAGAGAAAGATAATTATAGATCAATTTCTCTAATAAATGTGAATGCAAAAATTTTTAATAAGATATTAGTTAAGTGATTATAACAATTAATGCACTATGTTCTAGTAGGATTTACACCAGGAATGCAGGATTGGTTCAATATTAGGAAAACTATCAGCATAATTGACCATATCAATAACAAAACAAACAGAAATCATAACATTATTTCAATAGATGCTGAAAAAAGCTTTAGACAAAATGCAATGCCTATTCCTATTAAAAACACTAGAAAGCACAGGAATAAATGGAGTGTTCCATAAAATGATAAATGCATCTAACTAAAACTATCAACAAGCATTATATGTAATGGGGATAAGTTAGAAGCATTCACAATAAGATCAGGCAGGAGATTAGGATGCCAGTTCATTTATATTAGAAAAATTATCTTTATCAATGAGAGAATAAAAATAATTGAAAGAATTATAATAGGTAATGAAGAAACAAAAACTCACTCTTTGCAGATGATATGATAGCATACTTAGAGAATTCTAGAAAATCATCTAAAAAACTACTTGAAACAATTAGTTTTAGCAAAGTTGCATCATATAAAATAAAATCACAGAAATGCCAGCATTTCTATATATTACTAAAAAAGATACAGCAGCAAGAGATAGAAAGAGATATTCCACTTAAAGTAACTATAAACAATATAAAATACTTGGGAGTCTACCTGCCATGGCAATCTCAGAAACCATATGAAAACCATTATAAAACACTTTTCACACAAATAAAATCAGATCTAAACAACTGGACAAATGTTAATTGCTCATGGGTAGACCCAACTAATATAAAAAATGAAAATTTACCTAAATTAAATTACTTATTCAGTGTCAAACTAATCAAATTTCAAAAAAATGCAATTCAAATGTAGAAACAAAAGGTCAAGAATACATGTAGTCATGTAATTAATGAAAAAAATGCAAAGGAAAGTGACCTAGCCATACCAGATCTAAAATTATATTATAAAACTTCAGTCATCAAAACTGTTTGGTACTGACTAAGAAAAAGAGTTGTGGATAAGTGCAAAAAAAATCCCAGTAGTAAATTACTAAAGTAATCTACTGTTTGATAAACCCAAAGATTCCAGTTTCTGGAATTAAAACTCACTCTTTATTAAAAACTACTGGGAAAACTGGAAGACAGTATGGCAGAAACTAGATATAGATCAACATTTCATACCCCATACCAAGATAAGGTCAAAATGAGTAAAGAATTTAGACATAAAAAATTTTATAAGCAAATGAGGAGAACGAGAGACAGTTTACCTGTCAGATCTATGGAAAGGGGAGCAGTTTATAACCAGAGAAAAGATAGAGAACATTACAAAAAAACAAATTAGAGAATTTTGATTACATTAAATTAAAAATTATGTAAAAATTTATTTACATAAATAAGATCAATGACACCAAGATTAAAGAGGAAGACAGTAAATTGGGAAACACTTTTTACTAGTGTTTCTGACAAAGGACTCATTTCTAAAACATATAAAGTACTGAGTCAAATTTGTAAGAATATAAGTCATTACCCAATTGATAATGGTCAAAGGATATGAAAAGGTAATTCTCAGATAAAAAAAAAACTAAATCTTTAGTCATAGTAAAAAATTATCTAAATCTCTAGTGATTAGAGAAATACAAATCAAAACAACTCTGAGGTACCACCTCACACATATCGGATTGGCCAATATGACTAAAAAGGAAAATGATCAATATTGGAGAGGATAAAGGAAAACTGAAACAGTAATCTATTGTTGGTGGAGTTGTGAACTAATCTAGCCTTTCTGGAGAACACCCAAAACTGTGTATACCCTTTGATCTAGTAATAGCACTACTAGGTCTATCACCCAAAGAAATAACAAAACATGGTGAAAATCCCACATGTACAAAAACATTTTAGCTACTCTTTTTGAAGTGCCAAAGAATTGAAAATTGGGGGGATTCCCATCAATTTAGGTATGGCTGAACAAATTGTGGTATATGAATGTGGTAGGACACTTTTGTTCTATAAGAAATAATAAGGGATGGGACTTCAAAATATCCTGGAAAGACTCACATGAACTGATACTGAGTAAAATGAGCAGAATCAGAAGCACACTGTACACACTAAAAGCAATATTGAGAGATGATTAAACATGATGGATTTGTTCATTTCAGCAGCACAATTATCAAAGACAATTCTAAAAGACTTGTGCTAGAAAATTCTATCTATATCCAGAGAAGAAATTACAGAGAAATGCAGACCAAAGCTTACTATCTTCAATTTTTAAGACTTGTCTTATGGATTATTTTGTTCCCTCTAATTTTTTTTCCTTTTTTGATTTGATTTTTCTTTTACAACATGATTAATATAGATCTATGTTCAGTATGGTTATATAGATATAGCCTATATTAGATTGCTTTCTTTCAGGGGGGAGGGAAAAGGGGAGAGAGAAAAATGTGAAACTCAAAACCTTGCAAAAATAATGATTCTTGAAGACTATCATTGCATGCATTTGGAAAAATAAATAAAATATTAATTAAAAAAGTGATTCTTCTAAAGTATAGTCCTAGTCATGATACCCCTCAATAAATGAGTCATGCAGTGACTCCCTACTGCTTCCTTCTAGAAAAATCTTATTTTTTCTCTTAATCCTTTCCTATCTGACTTCTTCCCATATTTATTTCTAGACTTCTTATACTTTACTCCTTTCCATATACTCTCATTTCCAGCCACACCACCCACTGTTATTCCTCATCCATGATACTTCATCTTTTGTCACCAAGCATGTAAACTTGTTATTTCCTATATCTGAAATGCTTTCCCAAGGAGCTTTTGAGCTCCTTGGCATCAGTTTTGGCTTACTTTGTAACCCACAATGCCTTGACATAATAAAACTTTATACATGTCTTTTGGCTGCCTGAATGACTAGAAAGACTGAAGCAAGGTATTAGTGGTACACTTCCACATGTCCTTTTCCAGTAGTGAATGGGTGGGTTCATTTGGACCATCCAGCATGGCATGCCCACATCAATGAGGGTGTTGCACTCTATGAGGAAGGCAGAATTTAAGCAGCTCAGAGGAAACATGACATACATAAATTTAGAGTACCCATCCCCAGTGTTCACATGGACTATTTGTGCATTTTTGGTAGATAATTAGATAAATTTTTGTGCATTTCTGTGGTAGAGCATTTCGAACTAGTATTTGTCTGATCAGCCACAGTAGGACACACTGTAATTTGTCTCGAACATAGTGATGTCATTTTCATCTTCTTTGAAAACAAAGCACAAGAATCAACCATCTATTATTGGTACACTGATAAGTTTTCTTTTTAGTAAAATGTTCAGTCCCCCTAAAATACCCAATGTTAGAAATTTCTCTGACATGTCTTGCCACCTTGTCAGGAAATTTATTCAATAATTTTACCTCTTATACTGGAAGTATCTTCCACCCCTGCACCTTCTTCCTCATATTGGCTAATTCCTTCCAGAACCTCCATTTTTATACGGAACCCAGGTTAGCCATGTCTTCATTTTTCTCCAGGCTGCACTCCTGATTTTCTAGTTTTATCTTTCATGTTTCTGCTGAGTGTTTCCCCTTCCTTAACCCCAGTTCTTCTTTCCTCTAGCCCTTCTCATGCCCAATTCCTTTAATCTTCCTATTATGTAGTCTTCTCTTTTTAAAATGTAAGTTTTTGAGGGGCAGGGATTGTGTTTCTTTTTGGTTTTATTTATATTCCCAGAACTTAGCACAGTATCTAACTCAAAAAGATTTTTAAAAAATGCTTGATGATTTGATGTTTATTGACTTCTTGGAATTAGTTAATGAATGACCAAAAATAATTTAAGTACCTATACTGTAAGCACTTAGGATACAAATACCAAAATGAGACAATCTCTGCCCTTAAGAAGCTTATGTTCTTATGTTTATGTTTTTCTATTTGTTCTCAAAGAAGATGATGACATCAGAGAGGTGATTTCATGACAAGTGAATGGGATTTGAATGAGGGGGGAGTTGTGCTAAGTCAGCAGCCTCACTTTCTCCTCTGGAGTCATTGAGGTCTCATGGTTAGATATGATTCAGGACAACTGGAGATGACCCTGGATTCTAGGCAATCAGAGTTAACCAACTTGATAAGGGAAACTATATATATATATATATATATATATATATATATATATATATATATGGGAAGTAGATGATCATTAAGGCAATTTCAGCCTGGAAAGCCATAAAAATTTGGAATGAAACAAAAAGGACCCTTACTTTATACATCCTTTCTAGAAGAAAAGGTGGTATTGGAAATATTAAAAGTGAGAGACAAAGTGTTTTATCCTCCCTCCCACTCCATACCTACCTGCCACACCTCTAGCACTATGTATCAATATCTAAGGTCCCTCTTAATTCTAATATTGTATGGTTAGGATAAGCATCTATAATTTTCCAAATGTAGCCTGTGGTCATACAATTACAGTTGATTGTATTATTATATTATTTCCAATGAGTTACTTAATAATACTTTCTAGCTAACATGAATGTTACATGTTCTCCCTAATATAGGTTGGAGTGTATGGTAAAATCATCAGTGAATTAGTAACCAGGGTTATCTGTATTTTAGTATGATCTCTGCCTTTCTATGATGTGTGAAATAGGGAAAGTTACCTAGTATCCCTCAGACTTGCTTTTTTGCTCAAAGCTAGGTTTTGATTAGACCTTACCCAATCCCTCTTCTACCTAATATCCAATGGTTCTATTCATTTTACCACGAGAGCAGTCTAATTGATAGAAATGTTGGCAAATCAGCTTTAATTAATAAAAACCCCAACACCTCAAATCGAAGTATCCTTTGATTATGTGATATTTGAGGAAAAATGAAAGTATTTTTGGTCTTATTTAAAGAAGTAAATGGTCTTATCATACAAATTAGTCTAGGAAATGCAAATCAAAAGCCTGCCCTAGTTTTTACAAGATAGTGTCAAACCAGGGAAACTGAGAGTCTAGTAATCTATAGACTTGCAAATGTAATTGCTATGGACATTGCAATTTCAAGTTTAAAAAAAGCAACTAATCTACCCCATTACCTGCAATGAGACTTAGTGGGTACTTGTCTAGACTTAATCCTGAAGTTTCTAATATCTTCAAAAATCAATTATGCTGAAGATGACTGGTTCTATCTTGTGATTATCTGATTTGGGTGAACTGAAATGATGAGTTCACATTGCTTAGTTTTGATTGATTTTTATTGCATATGTTTAGAATTGAAGATGCTCTTATTCATTCATTCATTCATTCATTCATTTATTTATTTATTTATTTATTTATCTTATTTTTCCTGTTACCTCACTTCTTATTGCCTGATATGGCTGGAATATTTGCTAAGACTGTCAACAAATGCTAACTGGAAAGAAGTTTTTATTTGATATAGATATCTATTCATTGGCTCCTGAACTAAGGCATATATATTCATTTAAGGACAAATTGCAAAGAATAATGAAAAAATCTACAGGTTATTTACTATCTTTCTAAATTGTCAATCTATTGAGAAATTTCATTATACAGTGATGATGGAAGGATGGATGGAAGGAAGGAAGGAAGGAAGGGAGGGAGGGGAAGGAAGAAAGAAGAAAGAAAGAAAGAAAGAAAGAAAGAAAGAAAGAAAGAAAGAAAGAAAGAAAGGAAGGAAGGAAGGAAGGAAGAAAGAAAGAAAAAAGAAAGTAAGAAGAAAGAAAGAAAGAAAGAAAAAAGAAAGTAAGAAAAAAGAAAGAAAGAGAAAGAAAAAAGAAAGTAAGAAGAAAGAAAGAAAAAGAAAGTAAGAAAAAAGAAAGAGAAAGAAAAAAGAAAGTAAGAAGAAAGAAAGAAAGAAAGAAAGAAAAAAGAAAGTAAGAAAAAAGAAAGAAAGAAAGAAAGAGAAAGAAAAAAGAAAGAAAGAAAGAAGAAAGAAAGAAAGAAGAAAGAAAGAAAGAAAGAAGAAAGAAAGAAAGAAGAAAGAAAGAAAGAAAGAAAGAAAGAAAGAAAGAAAGAGAAAGAAAGAAAGAAAGTAAGAAGAAAGAAAGAAAGAAAGAAAGAAAGTAAGAAAAAAGAAAGAAAGAGAAAGAAAAAAGAAAGTAAGAAGAAAGAAAGAAAGAAAAAAGAAAGTAAGAAAAAAGAAAGAAAGAAAGAAAGAGAAAGAAAAAAGAAAGAAAGAAAGAAGGAAGAAAGAAAAAAGAAAGAAAGAAAGAAAGAAAGAAAGAAGAAAGAAAGAAGAAAGAAAGAAAGAAAAAAGAAAGAAAGAAAGAAAGAAAAGAAAAAGAAAGAAAGAAAGAAAAAAGAAAGAAAGAAAGAAAAAAGAAAAAAGAATAAAAGAAAGAAAAAAGAAAGAAAGAAAGAAAAAAGAAAGAAAGAAAGAAAAAAGAAAGAAAGAAAGAAAAAAGAAAGAAAGAAAGAAAGAAAGAAAAGAAAGAAAAAAGAAAGAAAGAAAGAAAGAAAAGAAAGAAAGAAAAAAGAAAGAAAGAAACAAACAAACAAACAAACAAACGAAAAAAGAAAGAAACAAAGAAAAAAGAAAGAAAGAAAGAAAGAAAGAAAGAAAGAAAGAAAGAAAGAAAGAAAGAAAGAAAGAAAGAAAGAAAGGTAGAGGAAGGCAGGCAAGAAGGCAGGAAGGAAGGAAGGAAAAAGCTGACACACATGGAAAGATCAATTGCTCTGTTGTTAATATGATTAGCTCTTACATAAAAGGTTGGAAGGAGAGATCTGTGACATTGGGGTGGGGCTTACTGGAAGCCAATGTGGATGAAACACTGGTGGGATTAAAGCTCTCAGGACAAAAAGAAGATACTTCAAGCAAGGGGCAGTTAAATGGTACAGTGAATAGAATACCAACCCTGGATTCAGGAAGACTTGAGTTCAAATCTAACCTCAGACATTTAAATGCTTGCTCAACTATGTGACCTTGGACAAGGCACTTAACCCCATTGCCTTGCAAAGACAAGCACTCAGAAAGAAGCATTACAGGATAGAACAACAGTTAACAAATGCCCGTGTTAAAGGTTTAGAACATGACATTCCAAAAAATCAAACTTCTAGGATTGCGATCAAATTACCTTACCAGAAAACTGAGTATAATCCTTGAAGGGGAAAATGAATATTTTAATTCAATAGATTTTCAAGTATTCTTGATGAAAAGAGAGGAGCTGAAGATAAAATTCGACTTTCAAATACAAGACTCACAAGAAGTCTACAAAAGTAAATATGAATGAGAAAGCATAAGAATCTAGAGTTTTACTGTTAACATTTCTTTCTGTAAGGGAAGATGATTCTTTGTAACTCTAGAACTTTTTAATACACAGAAAGGGTGGAATTAAATCAATTATATTGGGATATTTAAAAAATAGATTAGTGAAAAAGAGATGCTTTGGGAGAAGAA
Organism: Macrotis lagotis; assembly: GCF_037893015.1. Classification (NCBI taxonomy): domain Eukaryota; kingdom Metazoa; phylum Chordata; class Mammalia; order Peramelemorphia; family Peramelidae; genus Macrotis; species Macrotis lagotis. The sequence continues at coordinate 386,125,986 of NC_133666.1, forward strand.
GAAAGAGAAAATAAGGAGAAAATGCTCTCATTTATTATGAGACACAAAAAAGAGCATTTGAGGTGGAGCTAAAGACAGCGAGCCAATACACACACACACACACACACACACACACACACACTCTCTCAAATGTGTATAAACATCTATCTTACCCAAGAGAAGCAAGAGGGGAAAGGGATAAGAAAAAGATGGAAGAAAGGTGGGAAAAAGCAAGAGAGAATGAAGGAAGGTAGTAGATAGAAGCAAAATAGATTTTAGTGGATGGATAAGACAAAGAGAGAATGAGAAGGAAGAGAATAAATATAAAAAAATAGAAGGGAGATAAATACACAGTAATCATTATTGTGAATAGGAATGGGATGAACTCACAAAAGGAAGAGGATAGCAGAATGGATTATAAACAGAAAATATATTGATTATAATTCATTTGAAACAGTGAGTCATACACAGAGTTAAAGTAAAGGGCTGGAACAGAATCTAATATACTTCAGCTAAAGTAAAAAAAGGCAGGTTTAGAAATCATGATCTCAGACAAAGCAAAAGTAGAAATAAAGTTATTTAAAAGAGATAAGCAGGGAAAATATATCTTGTTAGAAAAAGCATCATAGATAACAAAGTAATATTAAACAGAGCTAGATAACCCTAACCACAAAAATAAATTAAAAAAGAAGTTAAGAATCTTAGAAAAAAAAAGGTAGATATGATAGACCTCTAGAAAAAATCAAATGGGAATAGAAAGAAATATTCCTTTACTATGTAAATGTAATGTACATGGTACATTCACAAAAACTGACCAACCTTTAAGGCATAAAAACCTTACAAGCAAAGGCAGAAAAATAGAAGTATTAAATGTATACTTATATGACCTTAATGCAATAAAAATTATATTCAATAAAAGACCATAGAAGTATAGATTAAAAATTAATTAGAATCAAAATAATTTAATCCTAAAAAAATTGAGTGTCAAAAAACAAAACATAGAAACAATTTTTTATTTCATTAAAGAGGATGATAACAATTAAACAGCATACCAAAGAAACTTTTCAATACTGCCAAAGCAGTACTTGGGAAAATCTTTTAATCTCTGAAAACATATATCACTAAAAGGAAGAAAGAGCGGATCAATGAACTGAAGACTCAATTTAAAAAGAAAAACCTAGATAAAGAACAAATTAAAAATTCTTAATTCAACACCAAAATGGAAATCCTGAAAATCAAAGGATAAATTTATAAAATTGCAAGTAAAAAATAAATTATAAATAAAACTAGGATCTAGTTTATGAAAAATACAATAAAATAGATAAACCATTAGTCAATTTGAGTTTTATAAAAACAAAACAAAATTGCCAGTATCAAAATTTAAAAAGAGTGACTGACACCAAAAAAAAATGTGCATACCCTTTGATCCAGCAATAACATCCCTGAAGACATGATGAAAAAGGGTAAAAACATCACTTGTACAAAAATATTCATAGCAGCCCTGTTTGTGGTAGCAAGAATTGGAAATAAAATAAATGTCTTTCAATTGGGGAATGGCTTAGCAAACTGTGGTATATGTATGTCATGGAACACTATTGTTCTGTTAGAAACCAGGAGGGATGGGAATTCAGGGAAGCCTGGAGGGATTTGCATGAACTGATGCAGAGTGAGATGAGCAAAACCAGAAAAACACTGTACACCCTAACAGCAATGTGGGGGCAATGATCAACCATGATGGACTCGCTCATCCCATCAGTGCAACAATCAGGGAAAATATGGGGCTCTCTTCAATGGAGAATACCATCTGTATCCAGGAAAAACTACTGTGGAGTTTGAACGAAGACCAAGGACTATTACCTTAAATTTAGGGGGAAAAAAACCTGATATCTTATTATCTGATCTTGCTATCTCCTATGCTTTATGTTTCTTCCTTAAGGATATGATTTCTCTCTCATCACAGTCATTTGGATCAATGTATACCATGGAAACAATGTAAACACTGACAAATTGCCTTCTGTGGGGGGTGAGGGAATAGAAGTAAGATTAGGGGGGAAATTGTAAAACTCAAAATAAATAAAATCTTTAATTTAAAAAAAGGGTGAATGAACCACCAATAAAGAGGAAATTAAAGCAATAATTAGGATATATTTTGCTCAGTTATAGGCCAATAAACCTGACACTTTAAATGAAACAGATTACCTTAGAAAAAGAAGTTGAATAAACCATCAATAAACTCTCTAAGAAAAAAATCTTTTGGACTAAATAGATGGACAAAAGCCAATGGTGTAATATACTGTTTGAAAAAATAGGTCAAGAAGTCCTACCAAGTTCTTTTTATGACACAAAGATGGTTTTAATGCCTAAATCAAACAAAGAAAGAAAATTATTGACCAATTTCTTTAATGAATATTGATGCAAATTTTTAAAATAAAATACTGGCGAGAAATATATCCCAAATATCATGCACAATGACCAGATGGAATTTATACCAAGTATGTAGGGCTGGCTCAATATTGGGAAAACTATCAACATAATTGTCCATATCAATAACAAAAAACAAAAATCATAAGATTATATTAATAAATGAAGAAAAAGCTTTTTATAAGACTTAAATGAAGTAATATACATGAAGATTAGTAGAACTCAGAGTACAATGTATATAATCACATCTTCAGATGCTGTTCAGAAAAACATCTGAAAACTTTCCAATGCGAAGACCAACCAGAATTCTAGAAGATTGATGATGAAGCATGTTACCTATCTTCTGACAAAAAGATGAGGGATTCAAAATTATAAATGAGACATACATTTTTGGATATGACCAGTGCGCAAGAATTTTTTTACATAATTATGTTTATTTGTTACAAAAGAAATATTTTTCTTTCTTTTTTTTAATTAAGCTAGAGGATGAAGTTGACAGAGAAGTGAAAAGTTTATGGGCTTGACAAAAAGAAAAGAGAAAGAAAAAAGAAATGAATAACTTGAATACACAAAGGAGAAGAGAATGAAGGTCAAAAGGAAATATAGAAGGCAGGATAATTTTGAATGTTACAATTTGCATTTTTAATATATTTAAAAGAAAATCAAACTATACAATAGAAACACATGGTTTTATGTATAATTTTGTTATTCTGTTATATGTGGAAATTCTCATTTTATTTGGTGTTGAAATTTGACTTAAAAGCTAAATTTATCAGAATTTTAAATATTAAAGTATTAAACTAAATTATTAAAAATATTAAAAATCAAGATATGTCTGATAATATACTGAAGTTGGCATATAGTAACTCCAATAAAATTATAGGGGTGCAATACTGAGAATCTTCTAAAAAAGAATTAGGAAAAGAAATACCTAAAAGAGTTTTTCCTTTAAAATCTCCTATTTTATCTTCCTTGAAAAAGAAAGGGGAGTGAATATAAATAAACATGGACATGTGGTTGCATGTTCTTTTCCATTTTCTGCTTGACCTCCATTTTGTGAAAAATCATTCCCATTGCATAATTTTTTGACCTTTCTCTTTCTATCTTTCTACTGATACATCCTGACATTATTATTTATCCCTTGACATGTTTTTGGATGAACAAAGTATCAACATAATTACTGAATACGTGTATTTTTAGATGAAATTCTTATGATAATACAATGATTAATTCTTTCTTTTCAATTCTATTTCCAAAAAAAGACACAAGCAGCTTATGTGACTTCTGAAAAAGGAAAAATCTGAAGAATCAAAACCATATAAATTAGATTTAATATCATTGATATAGAATGCTTATTGAATAGCTAACTCCCCTCTGGTAAAATTATTTTTATATTAATAAGTCAATGAAGAGCAGCTGAAGGCATTTCCTTAATATCCTCTCAGTTTTTTCCTTTATCTTCTTAGTATTTTTCTGGATAGAGAATTTTTATAATTCAGTGTTTATTGCATGTGATCAACTAGACTTATGTTGACAACAAAACTCAAAATGACTAGAATGGGAAAATAAATTTTCATCAAACTATATTAGGCAATGTTTGAAATTCATAAAATGATGCTTTTTTAGTTTGAATTCAAGTATGCTAAAGAGTTCAGAACTAGACAATATTACCACTAATTATTATGTAAACAAACAATTAAACTTAATTGCCTAAGGTTTCAGACGAATGGAAACAAGATAATATTACAAGATTAATTACTCATTTTTTATTTGTCTTTTCTTCTCTCTTTTTTCTTTATCTTTTTTCCTTTCCTTCCTTCCTTTCTCCCATTCTTTCTGAAATTGAGTGCAGGATTTGGCTAGTAAATTTTTATTTATCACTTTGAATACCTGACCAACCCATCTCATTTTCCAATCATGCATATTTTTTATTATTTCTTTACAAAGAAAATCTTGTATATAATTCACCACTGTTAATATGTTGATACTATAAACACCCATTATGAATTTTTCTATCTCCCTTTGAGTCCCAGCAAGTATTATTCTTCTGAGATTCTATTTTATGATTTGGAACTAAAGAAAAGACAGAAAGAATTTTAATTTTATTTTTAAATAATTTCTTAGTTCTGATTTTCACGTAAAAGTTGAGCATCTTCAACTTTCTTGTTTCCCATGATATCCTAATATCCATCCTGGTTGTAACCATTTTAAAACTTTAGACTCTCATTTAATCCTTGTCATTAGTAATAGTGCTAATGATAAACAGAGAGTGAGCAAAATAGGAAACAAATTAAAATCCTCATCTAGCCATGAAATTAAACCCAAATGTGGCAGAAGGTTTGAAGATCCCCCTCATGTGCCCTGTAGCTTTGAATTCCAGATTGTAGAATTGATATTGTTTCTGTCTTTTCTGATGTATTTTTCTCAGGCTGTGTCAACACAGGTCAGGTGTTTTCTGACTGAACCATGCTGTTTGCCCTCAAACACTTCCATTTGCTTTTATGTCACAATAATGATCTCGCTCATTAAGCACTGCAAAAGAAAAGCTGTAATGTAAATGAGCAATGTTCTCACATTAATGACATTGCATATACCACATTCTCTATATCAACGCCTTTTGATTATATCTCCTACCTAGTGAAGCATTCTTCCTGCTTCTTGGCAGAGAGGTAGAGGTTCACAGGTGTGGAATAAGGGATACATTTTTAACCATGGACAGAATGCATTTATTTTCCCTTAATTTTATTTTTTAGTTATATGGAGGTGAACATTTCAGGGTTGGATTAGGCAGCCCCTGAGATTAAAATCTAGAGGCCTTTAGCCTAGCTCTATTATTTGACTCAATAGAACTTTAGGAAAGCAGGAATGAAACTTTGTCTGGCAGTAGAATAAAAGGCTTTCAATTTAAATTACTATGCATACAAATGTACATGGCTTATATATTTATGCATAATATTCATGCATATATATATACATATATTTTGTTGTTATTCAATACTTTCAGTGGTGTCCAACTCTGGGGTTTTTTTAGTTTTTTCAAAGCAATGGGGTCAAGTGACTTGTTCAAGGTCACAGAGCTAGATAATTATTAAGTGTCTGAGGTTGGCTTTGAACTCAGATCCTCCTGACTCCAGTGCCAGTGCTTTATTCACTGTGCCACCTAGCTGCCCTCCCCACTGTCCAACTCTTTGTGACCCTACTTGGGGGTTTTCTTGGCAAAGATACTAAGGCGATTTTCCATTTCCTCCTCTAGCTCATTTTACAGTTGAGGAAACTGAGGTAAGTGGGATTAAGTGACTAGCCCTGTGTCTCATAGGTGATGTGTCTGAGGCCAGAATTGAACTCATGAAGATGAATCTTTCTAACTCCAAGCCTAGTGAATTATCCATTATGCCACCTAGCCAGACACACACATGTGAATATGTAGAGTATACATGTGTATGTTTATGTATTCACATATATGTTGATATACATAGATACATACAGATAGATAGATGGATAGACAGACAGACAGACAGATAGATAGATAGATAGATAGATAGATGATAGATATTTGAGGGAATTTTGGGACCTACGATATCAATGTAGAAGGGAATTTCTAGTATAGAATTTCGTCCTCTTTTAATGCAGATTGGCTATTCTTAGGTAATTGATAATCTTTTTTTTTGGCAAGGCAAATGGGGCTAAGTGGTTTGCCCAAGGCCACACAGCTAGGTAATTATTAAGTGTCTGAGGCTGGATTTAAACCCAGGTACTCCTGACTCCAGGGCCAGTGTTCTGTCCACTGTGCCACCTAACCGCCCTGGTAATTGATAATCTTAAATAGTCAGTTCATAATTGTCATATTGATTTACCCATAGTCATACAGCTAGCATATATCAGAGAAAGGATTCCTCATTACTATGGCATATTACCTCTCAGTGTTAGTATAATTTCTTCAGTAATTCAAAGGCTTTTGTTATTTATGTTTTCTCTACCAATGCAGATTGTAACCCCTCTTTTTTTTCTTAACCAGTCTATATTCAAGAGGTTCCGTAGTTGTAAAACTTATCACCTGATGGTGAGCCACTCCAAGTTTATTTAAGCCCATAGACAACAGTTCTTGGATTATCTGATTTACTTTTATCATTAGCAATATGGATCCATTCTATTTGCAAAGATAATTGAAACTCAAATATATTGCACTTTTCTAAATCTTTAATAAATTAAGCCTAGACAGTTTCCAGTAAGCAGAGTTTTTGGTCTTTACTGTCTCTGTATAATGTATATTATTCATGCATTGCAATTTCAAGGAGAGCTAAGGTCAAAAGTGCAATTATAATTGAAGACATAAGTTGGCAATACTATGCTGAAAGCTAGTTTGACCAAATCAGAAGATCTGGCTTCCCACCTAAGTGTAAACAAGTCACTCAGCCTTGTGGAACTTCAGGTAAGTAGTGGGTATAATAATGTTTGTACCACGTACCTTAGTAAGTTTCTTTAGAATCAGTTGAATTAATATTTTTCAAATGATCTATAAATAATGTAAGTTCTTATTTGTATTATGCAGCCAAAAAGAAATAAGAAGAGAATGTTTCTTGAATCATTAGAGACATATTTAAAGCCATGCCCAAAATTGAAGCCATTCTTAAAAATGTTTTTAGTTCCAGAGCTCCTACCTTAGGGCTCCACAGACCTGACTGCAAGTACCTCCTGGGGTCCACTCTATCTGGGAAGACACCAGTCATGCTCCACTTTAATCTCTGCCCAGGTTCTCATCAGTCACCTTGCCACTCCAAACAGAAACTATTCCCTGGAGGACTTGACTCTTTCAGCTCTAGAGCTCCTGCCCAAACCCTTCACTGTCTTGGCTGGTGAGTGCTTGGGGTGACTCATTATATCTAGGCCGTGTCCACATGCTTCATTTATTCCCCAGCTTCTTTGCCACCATCTCCTACATCCTCCCGTTTCCAGGTCTGTATCATCAAGAAATCATCAATATTACCTACTAGAAAAGATATGGGAATCTAGGCTGTGAGTCAAGCACAATGCTGAGGCTGATATAAAGAAAAGTAAATGAGAGTTCCTGCTTTCTCAATATAATTAGAGATACAAAATGCAAATAATTATATACAAATAAGATATAAATAGGATAAATTGCAAGTAATTAATAGAGAGAAGGCACAAGCATTAAGGAGACAGGGAAAGAAATTTTTCAGAAGGTGTGATTTTAACTTAGATTTGAAGGAAGTCAGGAGAGGTGGAGATGAAGAGAGAATTCTAGGTTACAATTAAATTCCTTATTTTGTTGCATTCTATTGAGGAAATCTAACTCTTGAAAAGGTTTTTCTTAGGCATTCCCACAATAGTAACTGCCCACAAACTATTGTTTACACTAATCACTCTGATTCCTGGTACCTGTTGATAAGCTCTGTTACTCAGCACCCACTGACCTACACAGTGCAAATACAGGTTAACTTGAAGTGTAATAAAGGTGTGGTTGTACAGGTTCCATGCATGCTGATTATAATCAATCACATTTTCTTTGTATTTCAGAACCATAAGTCATATACAGTGGAAGAAATAAAGATGAAACAAGTAGTTCATAGATGAATTCTTTCTGGTCTGATTTTTTTAGTTGTCTGTTTATTCCACACAGACAATGGTCTTAGTAAAGGACAAAAGTCATCATATGACCTGAGGTGTTCTCTCACTGACTGAAATTAGGATGCATTCCACTCATTTTTTTTTCTTCAGGAGCTTCTTGCAAATTTGTAAGGCCTAGTTATCTCACTGTCAGCTCCAGATGGCTGAAGTGGGGGGGGAGGGGTCTTTATGACAATCAATCTATTGCTAGTCTGAGCCCTGCCTCTTCCTACAGAGAACAACTAACATCCAGGAGTGAGAAATCTATTGTGCCCCAGTGGACTGTGCTTCCCACATCAAACAATGTTTATTCTGCACCTGGGGACCTATAAGGTAGAAGCAGGTTGTAGTTTTCTGTTCACATTTCTCAGAATTCTGATGAGAGCATTTCTTAGAATCTCAGGAACTTCCAAATCCAGGAGACTTATCTTTTTTTTTAGGTCAGCACCTAAATTCTACATCTCCTTCAAAATTTAACAACTTTTATTCTGAACAAATGTAGTATAGGCTGGAAACAGATTTATTTGCTGAATGTGTCATTTCCATAGAAATACTTAGGTAAAGTTAACATACTTTCTTGAAAATGAAGTATTACTTGTTCGGCCCTTACTATGTTCCAGACACTGTATTAAAAACTGCAAATACAAGAAAAGGCAAAAAAAAAAAACCTGTCCTCAAGGCATGAGGCAATATATAAGTAATTAGAATTAACAAGAAATAGCACTGGTATATTTGTTCTATAATCCTTATTGCATGTTGAGTGAATGAAAAATTAAAAAGAGATGAAGGACATCTAGTCTCTTTCTTAAAGATCAGTCCTTGAGATCAAAATTTAGTAAATGTTTAAGTCATTTTTTAAAAAAATTCAGGCCACTGAGGGTTCTGTCATGCTCCCAAGCACTTCTGCTGGCAACCTAGGTGTCATCATCCATTCCCCTCACTCTCTAACCCTTTGTCCAATCTGTTGCCAAGAGCTATTGATTTTAACTTCCTAATACCTCTCCCATACTCTTTTTTAGTCTACTCTAACACCACCATCCCTTTAATGCAGACTCATGATTTCATTCTTCTGTTACTGCAAAAGCTTTTTGGTTGATCTTCCTTCACTCCCACTCATTTGCCACTTAGCAGCCTAGATTATCTCCCTAAAGTACCAGTCTGATCATTCCACTCTCTTCTCTCCCTTCATCCATCATCCCTATTCAAACTCCACTGGTTCCCTATAACATTAGTATCAAATATAAAATCCTGTGTTTTAGCTTTTAAAGCCCTTCATAACCTGTCCTCTCCTTATACTCCTTATACCTTGTTCCGTACCTTCCCACCCTCATTATTCTTCAATCAAGGACATTTTCCTTCTTGTTGATCCTAGAACAATATATTGCACCTCAAGATTCATGACTTTCCTCATTTCCTCTATTCTCTTCGTTCTAATTTCCCTGACTTCCTTCAAGTCACTGCTAAAACCCCAATTTCTAAAGGAATCCTTTCCTTATACCTCTTAATTCGAATAGCTTCTCTGTTGGTTATATCTAATTTATCCTGTGCAATAATTTTTTATGAAGGAAAATTTTCAGTTTACATTCCATAATTTTGCTCCAAAATTTCCCTGACTACTAATGGCCTTTATCCTACTGGTTCTTCTTGATCCAAGGCCTGCCAGGTCACATTTGATATGGGTTTTTTTAGGGGGGCGGGTTGCAAGGCAAATGGGGTTAAGTGGTTTGCCCAAGACCACACAGCTAGGTAATTATTAAGTGTCTGAGGCCGGGTCCCAACTCAGGTATTCCTGACTCCAGGGCTGGAGCTCTTTCCACTGCGCCACCTAGACTCCCCATTTCATGTTTTATCACTGTAATTCTAGCCCAAGAAGTACTTCATAATTAACAATGCTTTGGAAATGATCTAGAGACTTACCTAAAATAGCATAGATTCATACTTTGAGAATACTTGAATTTTAATTCTGATAATTTGATTGAAGGTACAGAGTCAGAGAAGGATATCCATCTAACTGTGATTTTAAGGTACTTTTCTTATTCCATGGAAAAGAAGGATGAACAGGAGAACTTTGAATAAATTGGTCTATCCCTATGAATCTATGAAAAAAAAATTGTTCCCTAAAGGATATCAGTTATAAGTGCTCAAATTTTTTAAGGGACATAATGTTAGACAAACTCCACTGTCTTGAGCTTGAAAGTTATCAAAATTAAAGAGAAAGAGAGAACAGAGAATACTATCCTATTTTATTTGTATTCTGCTAAAATGGCATTTGACATTGAGATGTTGTGATAACTATCTTACTTAGTGTAAGCCCCAAGAGATTGTCTCTTTTATTTTTCCCTTTGGAAGGAAATTCTTTAATTGTGCAAAAGCAGACAGAGAAAACAAGTTTAGCTTCATTCCTTAAGAAACAGAAGATTTAATACTATTGAAAAAAATTCTGTTTCTTTAGGCCTGATAAAAGAAAGGATTTATTAAGAACTTGGGAAGTGTCAATGAGTATCTGACATAGTGAGGGTCTCTAATAAACAAATGTGCTATTCAGATTTCCACATTTACCCTAGTAAGGTAACACAAGGCTCATTATTTCCCATTACAGTAATATCCTAAGTACATTACTCAAGGAATGAAGATTCTAGTTAATCTAATCTTCTCTTTAACCAAATAGCAAGCACAAATCCTTTCTCTTTCTATCAATTTGTCTTACTTAACTATTGTAGCAGCCCCACTATATTATAATTTTAAAATAAAGTTTTGTTGGTAGCTTTATATCACTAAATTTTCCCCTGTATCTACTTCACCCTTTCCAAAAAAGTCATTTCATCTATCAAATACTTTTTTTAGGTTTTTGCAAGGCAAATGGGGTTAAGTGGCTTGCCCAAGGCCACACAGCTAGGTAATTATTGTGTCTGAAGCCGGATTTGAACTCAGGTACTCCTGACTCCAGGGCCGGAGCTCTATCCTCTGTGCCACCTAGCTGCCCCAAAATACTTTTATTTTAAGAAAAAAGATTTAAGAGGTAAAAAACTAGCAAAACAAATTTTACTTAGTTTTAAAAAAAAATTGACCAACTGAAAATGAAAGTGGTAAGAATAGGGTTAAAAGGATTTGAAATTATTTGAAATTATTTGAAATTATCATTAGTTGAAGAAAATTTGTCGTGAAAGGAAGAAGAAGAGACAAAATACCAGTTTTCAAATATCTGGAGATTTTTAATATTGGAGAGGTACTAGCTTTGTTCTAGGTTTTTCTAAGGGCAGAGATGGAACCCCTAATGAGGACCAGGTTATATACCAACACTGGGGGATAGGGTAAGGGAGGGAATTCTGAATAAACTACTTAAGTAGAATGTGAGTTTCCCATCATGGAAGTCCTCAAGCAGCAGCTGTTTAAGTTCTTCTTAAGGATGTCATAGATAGGAATCTTGATCTGGGTAAAAAGTTGGCCTTCAATGAGCTCCTAACTGGCTCCAAATATCAATAATTTTATGGGTCTTTTTTTTTCAATGATCCATAATCTCCTGTGATCCTAGGATGATCAAGTTTAACATCTATCAAGGAGTTATTTCCTGAACTATGTCTCTGATTTTGTGCCATATGTTGACCATATCCCTCAAACCAAAATATTTCAAAACACATGGCTTCACCAAAAGAATTTCTGTATAAAGTCATTATATGTATACATATATATATATATATATATATATATATATATATATATATACCTAGAAACCTAGAAAATCATATCATTGGAAAGCAAATTAATACTTTCCTGATCTTCAAAAGAAGCTTTTAATTTATTTAGCAAATTATTTTTTAAATTTATTTCAATTAATTAATTACTCATATAATTTTATGATTATATAATTAATTTAAGGTTAATTTTAAATTTATTTATTTAGCAAATGAGACTCATAAAACAACTAATAAATACACCAACATTTGTAATTTGCTGATATAGTCAATATTACTTTCAGAAGATATGTGGTCAGTAGGGGAAGGCTGATTGTTCTGCCTAGCCTTTGCTCTTATCCTGACAACAACCTAGTAGTGTCCCCTCATGTCCTGGACCTCCCCTGGAAACAAAAAGAAAACTTTGTAGCCAATGTTCATAGTCAAGAAAAACATTTTTTCCTCCACATTGACCATGTCCTAAAATGTATGGGTTTCATTCTGCATATAGTCAGTCAACAAGTATTATGAGAGGAATAGGATAGAATCATATTTGCTCAAGGTGGGGACCAGAGTTCTTAAGTCTTTCAAAGCTGTTTTTACTATGATGTTCTATAAATTGTTCTCCTTACTCTTTTACCTTCATTCTGCATTAGTCCATATAGGTCTTAGATTTCTCTGAAAGTTTCTTTTTTATTGCTTATAAAACAATAATATTCCATTATATACATGTCATAAACTTATTCAATCATTTCACCAACTGATGAATATCCAGTTTTTCAGTTCTTTCTGACTCATATATATTTTCATACTTTCTTTGCACTCTTTAAGGTGAGCAACTATCATTTTACTTTTGTGTTAACTTTGATAATCTGATAGTATGCAATTTTTAAATGATTCATATTTATGTTTCAATTAAAAACTCAGAGAGCACTTTACATCGATTATCTAATTTGATTCTTACCAATATCCTGTTGGATAGGTGCTATTAGCATTTTAATTTTACAGATAGGGAAACCCTAATCACTTCACAAAAATTTTTTTAAAAGCAAGTTTAATTATAAGGTGGTCCTATGGCATGCTCTTGCATGACAGTGTTATAAAAAGATTGTGGTTATACACACACACACACACACACACACACACACACACACACATATATATATATATACAAATGTAAATATTTATAAACATTTATGTTGTTAGCTTAAAATGTATATATCTCTATAGGCAGATATATTATTCTTCATATGAGAGTTTATTAAAAGATGAAAATCTTCATGGACAATTTCCTATAAAAATGCAAAAATGTGCTTTTTTCTGCAGTGTATAGTTTTTGATATTTTCCAGTTGCACTGAACTGAGATACTAAAGAACTTGCCCAGGGTGATGTATAAACATCTATCTATCTATCTATCTATCTATCTATCTATCTATCTATCTAAAATTTACCTTTATTTTGAGATTGTGAAGGAAAGAACCAGGTTAAAATTCTATGTAATTTTAGAACTTAATATATGTGTGCCTTTTTATTTAACAAAGAACAAAGAAATAATTAATTAGTAATGGTATCTTGTTAAACTAGGATGACCTAATTCTAGATGATTCTTAGAATTTTCTTCTACCCTCAAAGTCCTAAGATATAAGCATGTGTTTCATTCTGAGACATTTGGTAGGAGGCAAAACTTTAGGTGCAGTTGGGGGGGTGGAGAGGTAGAGAGGGTATACACAGACTTCAGAGTGCTTCGAGCAGCTTTAAAAATTTTGTTTTATTTTTTTTTCTTAAACTCTACAATGGAGGTTGTTACAAATGGTTATGAAATGGGAATTTACTTCTTGGCTATATCAGAGAAGGAAGAGAATTTGTAATTAACTAAATTAAATATCTAGTTTTGCAACACCCCTCTTCAGAAACATTTTCTTATTACAAATAAACAAAACAAACAAAAGCAACAACTTATTTTTCCTAAAGAAAAGTCTCAGAGCTACAATATCTAGGAGAAAGGATTACCAGTTCAAAACATTAAATTAGGTGAGGATTAAGCATGAAAGGCTGCCTAAGAAAATCTTGTACCTGACTTCAAAATATGGAAAAAATTTAAACCCTAAACCTTTATTATAGGCATCATAATTCCTCTTTTCTGAAGTGGAAATTGTGATAACTGCCTTTTAATTTGTCCATTATGTTTTCCAAATAGACTGTTGGGTATGTTGAGAGATTTGAGCCTAGTTGTAACCAGATTGGACGAGAAGAGATGTTGTTGAAAGGAGGAAAGAAAAGACTAAGAGAAAGTATAGTTGATCTTTTCTGTGAATTTAAACTTTTCTGAGATTTTAACTACAATCCCCACTCCTAATGGGATCTCTAAAGGCAAGTCATAAAAGATCTTTTTACAGATCTTTTTCTGTTCTTCTGGGGTGTGCTGGCTGATCAATCAACCAAAGCCTTTGGCTCTGTGTATGCTTGAGGATTACCTGACAGCAGAAGGGCATTTTGTTTTCCTTTTTCCCTTTGAACTAAAGACCATGACCTGATCTTATCCCTTCTTTGTATACAAAATGAAACTGCTGTTTCCAAAACACCTATTGTAATTTGGGGAAAAAGAGGAAAGAACACAAATTGCTCAATTTTTAAAAATCATGCTGTACAGAAAGTGGGCAACAAAGAGATAAGGAGAAAAGAATTATAAGAACATGGAGAGTCAAAAGCTTGAGAGTAGTGGCTGATGGAGTATTCTAAAGCTAATTTCACAAAATATTAGGAAATAATGAAATCCACTAATTATTATAAAAAATTGACATAAGCAAGAATAGAATGCTAAAATAAAATTGAATATCTTACTACCAGAAAAGTCTATCATGCTTAGTTTTGCTGCTGTAAAGTCCAAATCATGAATAAATGAGTATAGGCTTTTTACTATGATATTAATATTCATAGGATCATCAGGTTGGAGGTCAAAATGTTTGTATCGAATCCAATAAATTCATACATGTGACAAACCGAGGCCTAGAGAACATACAATTGCCCTGCTTCACAGAGGCAGGAAGATTTGAGTTCAAATTAATTCCATATTCTGCCTTTCTTTTCTATTTAGAGATGAACATCCATTTTGGTCATTAAAATTCCCCACATATTTATGTGTTCTATTCTCTGCTTGGCCAGGAATTTTATAGAAATGAATTCTGTCTTCCTTCTGAAATGAAGACTAAACCAGGGAATCACAGAAAATTAGAAGCTCCAAGTAGGGGGAGGTGATCCCTTTTTACTTCCAGGACAAACTACATAAACTAGTAGATAGATAGATAGATAGATAGATAGATAGATAGATAGATAGATAGACAGATAGATACATACATACATACATAGATACATACATAAATACATACATAGATACAGATACATAGAAAGATAGCTTTACAGAAATAAATACACATATATTTATATGTGTATAAAGGCACAAAGACAGATGGAATTTTACATGTCTATATGCATCTACATATGGGCATATATGTTCACAAATACACACATTAAAATTCCATCATATATCATTATATATAGATAACTATAAACACAGTATATATATATATTAGATATAGAAATAAATCACATCTTTGTACATATATGTGTATTTTTGAACACACATATGTATTTATTTCCTCTCCTTTCTCTGTACCTTTGCACAAGTGATTCCCCATATCTATGATTCTCTCCCTTTTTATTTCTGTCTTATAGAATCCCTGGAATCCACCAAAACTCAGCTCATGTCCTGTTATCAAATTTTCAATTGGAAAAATAAATGCCTCATCAATAATTATAAAATCTGGATTAACCATTAATAAAAGAGAATGAAATTATTTGAGGGGCAACACAAAAAAGTGAAAAGGAAATGGACTTAAGAACAACAGTTAAGCTAGTGCCTTTCAATCTAATGCTTTTGTTAACTATTAGATACAGCATTGGACCCGGAGTCAGGAAGATCTGAGTTCAAATTCAGCTTCAAACACTTTGTTAGCTGTGTGTCTTTGAGCAAGTCACTTAATCTTGTTTGCCTCAGTTTCTTCATCTGTAAAGTGAACTGAAGAAGGAAACAACACTTTAGCATCCCCCAAACTGATTATCAGCACCATTACTTTGTATATAATAATACTGATTCATATATGTGCTATCTCAGCCAATAGAATCTTACCATTTAATAAGGGCCTACTTTCAGGGATTTCACAGTCTAATGGAAGAAACCACATGCAAACAACTATACAAACAAGATGGATTCATGAAAAATTGAAGATAATCTCAGAGAGGCCACTGGCCTCAAGAAAAATCAAGAAAAGCTTGTCACCAAAGTTGAGATTTTAGTTGACACCTGAAGGAACCCTGGGTAGGAAGGAGACAGAAATGTAAAAGGAGAACAACCCAGACATATGGAAAAGCAGCAAAATTGTCCAGAGTAAGGAGATACAAGACCTTGTGCAAGGAATAACAAGAAAGCCAGTGTCATTGAATCAGTGTGACCAGGTTATGAAGGATTTGAAAAGTCAAACCATTTATTATTTGATACAGTAGGTAATAGGCAGCCCCAGAATTTGCTGATTTGTGTCAGGATCCCCAAGCCAAGACCACCCTTCTCTTGTTACTCCTTTCTTTTTACTGCTAGGAAACACCCTATTTTTCAGAGGTAAGACTTAACTAGAAAGTTTGGCATAACAATAATTCTTCATACTCACACTCTGGATGATCTCAATCACAGAAAAATCCCAAAATTGTTTCACACCAGCTCCATGTTGTCCCTGAGCTCTGACAACTTGCAATGCCCACACCTGGTAAAAAAGCCCAGCTGTGAATCAAATTTGTCTCATTGTTGCTGTTGCCCCTCATTGTCAGAGCTACAGTTCACAGTGTAGCCACTGCCAGATGTATCAGGGTTTGGTCTCACTAAAGCAGGTTCTCTCTCAGAGGAGGCACCTACATATGTGTATAGATTCCCTCCTCCAGTGATATAAAAAAAGTATTTTGCTTATGGCCACTTTTAGCTCTTTGCTTTTATTTTTATTTTTCGGAGATTAACTATGTTTGTGAAAATCTGTGTGAGAACTTTGTATTCTCAGAATTAGTAATAATCGCATAGCTGCTATAACTCTGGTTATTTATTTTATCAGAGCTGGAAATTAGGGTATTACTTCTGTGAATTCTCTGATATCTTATTTTTCACAATTAGCAATGCTTGGATAATTTCTGTGCTCTCTGTGTCATTTGCTTTCAAAACTGACTTTTGGAAGATTCACTAAGGTAGTGGTTGTGTGTCAGAGGAGATAGGAGGCAATATATGAAAAATATTAACAAAGGCAGAACTGAAAGGTCTTGACAAATAATTTGGATATGGGAAATGAGAGAGTAAAGAGCCTCATATGATACCTAGCTTGTGAACTTGGTAACTTCTCACATACAAGGTGTTGTTAGTAACAGGTGCTACCTGTGTCAGAGTTCACTACCAAGAAGGCTAGAGCCTTTTGGGAGAAGCATACCTGTAAGTGGGGGATCTTATGACTGTAGGTCAAAGATAGGAAGCCAAACTGAAAGCCAAGAAGTATGTTACTATACTAAAGAAAATGTTGATAACTTCAGTTTCCTGGGTACAGATTTATTAAGTCAATCAGCAGCATTCTGTGATGACTTAAGATAGATAAATAATACCTTTCACCAAAGAGGGAGGATTAAAGAAAGGGGGAAACCATTTAAGGAAGAAAGGAAAAGAAATTCAGATTCTAGGGGAATATTTCTCCAGCATGGTTTGTTACCAGAATGAGGCTTTTTTGTTCAAAGGTAAGATACCAGTGGAAGTGACAAACACTTTTACAATTTTGAAAGAATTCTATTCAGACACAATTTCAGACTTGAAATAACCAAAAACATATTACACATATCTTTTATCCAAGGACAGCAAGTAGTTATTAAAACAGTTGCTCAGATATCTATTTTTACCCTTTCAAAATTTTAGTATATTTCTTCTTCAATAGGGATTTTCTCTTATTAGACCATCAGATGGTTGTTAGCCAATAAATATTTTGCAAGATCATTATAGTTCCTGTTTCCCCTCCTCCCCACCTTCCACCACCCCCCACAATATGTCTGCTTGTCAGACATGTTTTTCCCTTGCCATTTGTATACTTAGGATATTCCTGAATTCATTGGGTTTTATGATTTCTTAATCACATGGCATCACAAGGAGAGTGAGCTATTCATAAATGGGTTTTTAGTTTGGTGAACAAACTTGGGGTCATTGAAAGTATCTCACAATTTCTCTACTGTAATCCATCCTAATCTACCTCCTGTTTATCAATCATTTGCAATGCTTTTCAAATGTTTATCAAGATTATTTTCATTAATGTGCCTATTTAACTCTCCATGGTAATAATATGTTTATAATTAATACCCCTTGAAATGAGAGACATGATAATTTCTTTCTCCCCAACCTGGATCCAACAGAACAATAAGGTCCCACAGTAATGGCCCCCATGAAACATATGGCTGGACTGAGACACTGGCTTTCAGTTAATTGCCATGGCTATTTGATTTAGAGATGGTTTGCTCTTCAAGGGAAAAAATGAGAAGTTAGTTCACAGAATCTCAGATCTTGTATAGAGCTTAAGAGGGTTGCTGATAAGCACTTTCAGATTCTAGCAAAGAAGACAATGATATCTGACCTTAGACCTGAAGAAATAATAAAAATAATACTAGTAGTTACTAGCATTGATGAGTATTTTAAGGTTTACAAAGTTTTTTACATATATAAATATTTTTGATCCTCACAACCACTCTGATGAAAGTGCTGTTATTCCCATTTTACTGAAGAGGTAATTGAGAAACAAAGAGGTTAAGTGACTGTCTAGAGTTATGCAAGTAGGCTTAAATAGAGATGCTCTGAAATCTTCCCTCCTCATCTTGTCTCTTTGGGACCCTTCCCCTAGCAGGCCATGAGCTACAGTGTTCATGTCCTGACCATAAGAAAATTTAAAAATTTCTTTGGTGATTTTCTTTCTTTGCCTTAATTCATGTCTGTCTCCAGTCTCTCTTCTTTCTCTCTGTCTCTGTCACATCTATTAGATGGGGTATATAGCCCTTACTTCTTCCTCACTCCCAGAACTTCAGAGTAGGAAGCTACTGATTGTGTTTGTTTTTTATAAGCTATCTCTGGCTAAATGACAAGAAGAAACTGTCTCAGGACTTTATCTGTTTAAACCACTTGAACACCTCCTTGAGCCCCTCGTACGTTTGTAACCCTTTTCAGCTGTCTTCTGACTGATTTCCACTCCACTGGGGTGTGGCATCTCTATTGAGGTAAGAGAAAAAACACAGAAATGTTGTATATAGAGACCTTTCTCCTTATAAAATACCTACACAGATGAAATAGTGATGGAAAAATGTTTCAGTTTCTGTCAACCTTCATTGTAATGATTTTATTTCAATGTCTAACCAAAATCCATGCTGTTGAATTTGAGATCTATATTTACCTTTTACCTCTTCCCCTACCTCCCTCCCCCCACCCATGATTTAGCATCTCAAAGACTTCCAGATATAGGCTTGAATGCCCAGATCCAGGACAGTTTCCCAGAAAAATGGTTTATAATACAATGAATAATAACTACAATAAAATAAACAAATACAACATTAGAAGGCAGCAAGACTGACTAATTTCTGGTCTTAGAGGATAGATCAATGACTCACATTTCCCTTTTCTTAGCAAAAAAGGCAGGGGACTATCATATAAAATGTTTCAAGGGCTGTCAGACAGTTGTGTGGGGGAGACTAGGTGGCGTAGTGGATAAAGCACCGGCCTTGGAGTCAGGAGTACCTGGGTTCAAATCCTGTCTCAGACACTTAATAATGACCTAGCTGTGTGGACAAGCCACTTAACCCTATTTGCCTTGCAAAAACCTAAAAAAAAATTTATTATAAGGAAGAGTTCGAGGGGTGGAGCCAAGATGGCAGAGTGAAGGCAGGAAATCCAGGGACCTCTCCTCCAGAACATTCCAAATACCTTTACATAATGACTCCTACTGGGGCAGCTAGTTGGCACAGTGGATAGAGCACTGGCAATGGAGTCAGGAGTACCTGAGTTCAAATCCAGCCTCAGACACTTAATAATTACGTAGCTGTGTGGCCTTGGGCAAGCCACTTAACCCCATTTGCCTTGCAAAAACTAAAACTAAAAAAAGAAATAAAGAAATAAAAATGACTCCTACCAAATTCTCGAGTGGTGGAACCCACAGAGAGACGGAATGAAACAATTTTGCAGTCCAAAGACAGCCTGGAAGATCTGTGGGAAAGGTCTGTGACACCAAGATTAGAAAGAGCCATAATGTAGCCTGGGCCATACCAACTCCAAACTGACTTCAGTCTTCCAGGAACAGCCTGCAGGGCACCTGGGTCCCTGGGAGCATCTGGGTCCATGGCATTTTCCAGATCTCTCAGTCCAGGAATTGCCAAGGACAATTTGCAAGTTGAACAGGAAAACTCTGCCCCACCAGAGTGAGCTCGGAGCCTAATCAGCACAGGCCTCAGCACATACCTAGCCCCGGGGAACAGGAGCAGGTCTGGGTAGCCACCCAGCAGCTACTTCCAGATTACTCATAAGGGGGTTGGGGGAGACTGTAAAGGTCTCTTTGCTATCTCTGAGGCAGGACTCTGTTGCTTTGCCCCTCTCAGATCTATATTCCAGTCTGGATCTCATTTTCAGGAAAAGGAGATTTACTGCCAGCTTCACAGCTCCAGGGCAGAGGGAGGTGCTTGTGGTCCTCTATAGACTAGAGCACAGGCCAGGAGAGCAATCAGAGCCTCTCATAAGATCTTAAAGGAATTGGGTTTGGGGGTGGGGGTGGGGGTGGGGGAAATATCCCTGAAAACAACTGCAAAAACCTTCAAAAGCTTGGGACAATGTATTTTCCTCCCTGAAAGCAGGGCCCCACCTTAACAAAGTATAAAAATCCAGTCATAGACTAAGGAAATGCACAAACAACAGAATATCGACCATAGACAACTCAGATCCCATGGAGGATCAAAATACACACTCAGATTATAACAAAGTCAAAGGTCTGTATCCAGTCTCCAAGAAAAATATGAATTGATCTTAGCTCTGGAAGAGTTCAAAAAAAGATTTTGAAAGTCAAGTAAGAGAGGCAGAGGAAAAATTGGGAAGAGAAATGACAGTGACATGGGAAAACCATGAAAACCAAGTCAGCAGATTGGTGAAAGAGATACCAAAAAAATACTAAAGAAAATAATATCATAAAAACCAGTTTAGGTCAGAGCGAAAAAGCAATCCAAAAGGCCAATGAGGAGAAGAAAGGAATTGGCCAGATGGAAAAGGAGATACAAAAGCTCTTTGAAGAAAATAATTCCTTCAAATGTAGAATGGGACTAAGGAAAGTTGATGGCTTTGTGAGAAATCAAGAAACAATAAAACCAAAACAAAAGAATGAAAAACTAGGAGAAAATGTGAAATATCTCAATGGAAAAACAACTAACCTGGAAAGCAGATACAGAAGAGATAATTTAAAAATTATTGGGCTACCCGAAAGTCATGATCAGGAAAAGGAAGATTTCAATTTGGGAGAGAGGTATTTAAGGAAATAACTGTGGTATAAAAAAGGGCATTTATAATTTCTTTAATGTCCCTTGTAAAATTACTGCCAAAGTAGTACAATTCTTTTTTTACAGAGTAGATGTTCAGTAAAGATTTATAGCAATGTGAATAAACACTATATCAGATAGCTTAACATCTCAGGCAGCGAAGAGTGATAGACTTTGGAACTGTCTAATCTGATATTCTTTAATTTGGAATTAATATTTCTGATCAAAAAATTAGTCTCTTGTCCTTTAACTGATAGTTAAATTTCAGTTGTAAAAAAAAATGTCAGTCTGCTATGTAAGGCCTGTATCAATACTGCCTTGAAAAACTCAATGAAAGCACCAACTAAAATCCTTTTCCTGGATCAACAAACCTCAAGATAAGAGACATCTTGGATGAGGAGAGAGCAATTCTATTGTTATTTATAAACATTTACTCTATAGGCTAAGTGGAATTCTTGTCAGTGAAAATTTGAAGCAAATATTATAAGAAATGAGATTCTGTGAATTGTCCATGTGAAATATCATTGGTTATTTAACTCAGTTTTTATTATTCTTTGTCCTTTCTGAATAAAATCTCCCCAGAATTTTGTATCAGGGTTGGAATTTGTAGGAATGCCATCCACCCATGGGTTTTTAGTAAGATCGTAGGGAATAAAAATTCATTTAGAAAACCTAAGAAAATTACGATTAAAAGAACTCAAAACTTTTTTTAATGTTAAAAATTATTTCATCATGTAATTGGGGAAATATATAAAAATAAATGTAAATTTCCTTAGATTTCAGTATTATTGAAAAGGTATATTTTCCCTGTCTTCCCCTCAACTTTACTATATCACATATAGTGCATGCAACATGAGAGTGGATTAAAATCGGTCCCAATTTTTAGAATAGTGCACACCAAAAATAAGGAGAATAAATGAAAATCAGCAGGCCTAGCAATGCTGATCTCTACAGTGCCCATTACTTTATTTTCATCTCTATGAAACTGATGATCATTTTCTACATTCAGGAAGATCAGGAGTTTTAACCAGAAAATCAAGAAGTATATTTTGTAGTTAACATGTTTAATGTGCTCTTAGGTTTTAAAAGTCCTTTGACACATGTATTTTATGGCATCATGATCCTGATGTTAACTAACTTCTCTAGTTGGTAGATTCTTGTCCTTCATTATTAAAGAGGAACAAAATGACACCACTATGTTAGAATGTGTCCAAGTGTAGCTGATCAGACCAATACAAGTTCAGAATGTTGTACCACAGATTGGGCAGAAATAGTCCATGTAAACACTTGGGGTGGGTACTCTTAAATTTACGCATCTCACATTTCCTTTTAGCTGCTTCAATTCTGCCATGCTCATAGAGCACAGCACCCTCTTTGATGGCAGCATGCCATGCTTGATGATTCTGTGCCAGTGTTTCCCATATTTAATAACCTTGATAGTGTCCTTATATCGCTTGTTCTGATTACCCCTGTGAACGCTTGCCCTGTGTGAGTTTTTCATGAAATAGTCTTTTTAACAAGCATATGTTTGCCATTTGAATCTTGCCAGTTCATCAGAGTTGGCCTCTCTGTAGTAATGTTTGAATGCTTGGCAGTTTAAGCTCCAGAAAGGACCTCAGTACCTGGTATCCTTTTCCTGCCAGGTGATCTTCAGAGTTTTCCTAAGATAATTTAAATGAAAGTGATTCAGTTTTCTGACTTGGAGCTGGTAGACTGTCTGGATTTCACAGACATTCTCACTTCTCTATATGTTACTTGGCTCCCCTCTGACTGCCATGATACACTCCCCCATGTTTTCATGACTTAGAGAAATTCAAGGCAGGGACAGCAAAGATCCATTAGTCCAGAATTCTGTAAGACCAGCAATAATCAATCACATGATCTTAAAGTCTGAGGTATTATTCCTTAAACAAATCACCCCAAGAAGACTGGGTTACTAGAGAGGACAGGAATAAAATTTCATAACTCAGGATAATAAACACTAGATCAACAACCAACAAAACAGTAAAGCTAATGGGCTGAGTTAGTGAGAGATCAATTTGAAGATTTGTGGTCAAGACAGATTTTTAAGATTTATTAATTAGTCAAACAGAGAGAAGGAGAGGAGAATTATTAGGCTATTAGTATAGGAGCTCTTCTAAACCAATAAGATAAGGATCAGATTGAAAAAGACTTAGGTGTAAACATGACAGGGGATAAAAAATGGGCACAGTATAGTAGAAAACATTGCAGCAAATGAAACTGCACAAGAGCATGGATGAAGAGCAAAAATGTCATCAGTCCATCCCTTTACTCTCAGGAAATTTGAAAAAGGCTATATAGAAAGGTCTCTGTTTTATTTTAAATGTATTTGAAGCAGAGCTCTGATCTTCTACAAAGGATTTTCAGAAGGTCTGTTTAAAGGACATGCAATTTTCTTGTTAAGATTAAAATGACTATGGCTTTCAAAATGAGAGATGGACCTCAATTATAAACTCACACACTTACTTTATCAGATTTGGCCTTTTTAGAAAGACATTCCTTTGATTCTTTTGGCTTCTTATCAATATCTATGTATCTATCTATTGGTCTCTCTGTTTGTCTATCTAATCTCAATTTAGTGTCACTGCTATCAGACCAAACCCCCAGCACAGGAGATTGCGTTCAATTATTATTTTTTATTTTCAGGTCTAAATTTTCTCTCTCCCTCCCCCACCAATTGAAAAGGCAAGGATTACTTTAACAATATTAAATTATAACTATCTGGCTAATAAGCTTGACCATCAAGATAGAGACTCTATTTCTCTTATAATTACAGTGAATTCCACATGCTAATACCCCTAGGCAGAGATCAAATAGATAGGAAAAACATCTTCTGGATTCAGAAGATCAGTATCATGGAAACCATTTGTTTTTCTTAATAAAGAATAGCATAGCCACCTAAGCACAGTCTTCTCTTGGTAAGCTGAGTATAAGCCCTATTTTTCTGTTTCTAACTGATAAAGCCTAAAAGATGTCAGGAGGAAAAAAGATACTATGTTCTCCAGTAAATGTTTTCAGTAGACAGTTAAATGACATCATAGAATTTCAGACACACAAAGAATTTTCAAGATAGCTTTATCTAAATACTCTTCATTTTAGAGGTCAGTGGTAGAGGAGAGACCATTACCCAGGACTCATGACTAGAAGAATTTTGCTCACTCTGTACCCAAAAGCTAGCCTTTTTTCATATCTGTATTTCTCAACTCTGCATTTAGGTTGTAAACTCTCTCTAGCACATGGAATAAATGTGTTATTCCAATAGGGGATGGAATAGTAATATCTGCTTTGTATATTCAATTTGTCACCCAAACTCCTCAGAAATACTTTCAGTCTCAAAGTTAGGTCATCATTGTCTTCATCAGCTTTTTCTGAAACTGCTTCAATATAGTTAATGGTAATTATAGTATCATGACTTTGTATACTGGTCCCTTGACTCAATCAATGAAGGCCTTGTATAGATCTCACAGTTTATATTTCTTTATCCACATTCCCATGCCTCATCCACTTCCTTGAAAAGTTTTCATTACTCTGGGTTTTTTAAATATTTGTTTTAATATTTAAATTATGCTACTTCCTCCATATTTCATTTTTTTAATCCAAAATTTTTACATATACTCAGTATTTTCCATGTACATTATAGAGCAGATGGATAGAATTGCAAATGACTCTGAGAATTTCTTTATTGCTTGAAAAGAAAGGAAAACAAAAGCAAATCCTCTGTAGCAAATATGCAGTTAAGCAAAACAAAATCCCCCGAGGTCATGTCTAAAATCATGTGCCTCATTCTGCATCTTGAACCCCTCACCTTTATATATCAAGAAGTGGATGGCATTCCTTACCAGTGTTCTAGAATCTTGGTTGGTCATTCCACTGATCAGAGTTCAAGTTGCTTTTCTTTTATAATGTGATTAGTATTGCTTTGCTTAGCATCAAGTCATATAATTCTTCCCAGGTTCCTCTGAAACCATCTAACTGATAATTTTTTACTATGCAATAATAATCCATTATATTAATATACTATAATTGATAAATGTTTTTCTTAAGAATAGACACCTCTTTGTTGCTAATTCTTTGCTCATGTATAAAGAGCTGCAATAAAATACCTTTTTTTGACCCAGTGATAACCTCTAATAGATTTATAATCCAAAGAGATCAGAAGAAATCAATAAAAATAAGATAACTTTTAGGAGAAAAAAATGGTTGAAATAGATGTGGATATATCCCTGAGTTAAGCCCTTTCTTCCTCAGCCCAAGAGCTTCAGAATATAGAGTTCTAATTGTGTTTGTTCCTGATATGCCAACTCTGTTAAACCAGGTCTCAGATCTTAAACCCTGTTTTTCTGACTACCAGGTCCAGATGTCATTAAAAAAGCAAACATGCAAAAAACCAACTGCCATTTACACCTTTATGATCAACAAAAAGCCCTTTACATACATTGTTTCATTGTTTATATTCTTTGACTTTTTTTTTCAGATTTTGCCCACAAACTTTAGTTGCTATCTCATCCTGGAATTTCCCATTACACCTGGTTCCTCGTCACCCTGGAACATCTATTTTACCAGTTCCCTTTTCCCATTTGTGAGTTCTTCCTAAACCTTTCATTTTGGTTAGAGTCACAGGCCAATCAACTTTCAAACAAGCAATCAATATTTATTAAGTGCCTATTATGTACCAGTCACCATTCTGGTTGCTGGGGATACAAAAAGGCAAAAACCCCTATCTTCAGAGAGTTTACAGTCTAATTGGGGCAACAACATGTAAACAAATATATCCAAATTAATTTATAAACAGGAAATAATGAACAGAAGAAAGACATTGGAATTAAGAGGGATTGGCAAAGGCTTCCTATAGAAGGTAGGATTTATGGTGGTATTTGAAGGAAGCCAGGGAGATAAGCCATCAGAACAGAGAAGGAAGAGCAGACAGAATGTCCAAAGTCAAGAGATAGAGTGTTTTGTTCATGGAACAGTCAGGAGACAAGTGTCATTGGATATATGAGTGTTAAAAGACCAAGGTCTCCCACTGAATCTAGAACCATCTTGAGTTGTCCTGATCTATTCTAGCCTCTGGACCCAGATGGCTCTGAAGAAGAAAATGAATCTGGTGACTTTGCACAGTTCCTCCTCATTCAAATCCAATTCACTTACTTGTCCTGGAATCACCTTTCTGATGTCATGGTTTTCTAGAGGAGAAAAAAAAAAGATAAACATCATCAGGAGGCAAGATATAGGAAGACTGGAAATATACAAAAGAGCTAAGGCTAAGAAGGGTTTGGAATATGAAAGAGAATGTTGTATTTGATCCTGTTGGCAAAAGGAAGCCACTGAAGTTTATTGAGTAACGTGGGGGGGAGGGTGATGTTATCGGTTCTACATTTTAGGAAAATCACTTTAGAGAATGGATTAGAGTGGGAAGACTTGAAACAGACAGATCTACCAACAACTAATGAAATAACTAAGGCATGAGATGATGAAGGTCTGCACCAGAGTGGTGGCAGTGGCACAGGAGAGAAGAGAGTGCATTTAAAAGCTGTTACTAAGGTAAATTTGACAGACTTTGCAACAGTTTGGAAATGGGGTTTGGGGGGAAGACTGAGAGATAGTGAGGAGTGCAGGATGACTCCTAGGTTGAGAACCTGAGGAACCGGGAGGATGGTGTTACCTTATATAGTAATAATGAATATGGGAGGGGGGCAGAGTTTAAGGGGAAAGATAATGATTTTGGGTTTGTATATATTGAGTTTAAGATGCCTACTGGACATCCATTTCTGGATGTCTGAAAAGTAATTGAAGATTCAATACTGAAAATATGCAGAGAGACTGAAGCAGGAAAAGTTGAATAGGGAATCACAAGCACAGAGATAGCTATCAAATCCATAGGAACTGATGAGATCACCAAGTGAAGTAATATAGAGGGAGAATGAAAGAGGGCCTAATCCTGAGGGCCACCTACAGTTAGAGGATAGGATGGATTTTCACACATTGCCCTTACATGGATACCACCTCCCCATACTTTTCAGCTCCCTTTTGTGTTTTGTCTTCCCCATTAGAATATGTTTCTTGAAGGCAGGACTTTCTTTTTTGTTTGTATTTGAATTCCCAATACTTAAGACATGTGCATAGTAAGACCTTAATAAATTTTGGCTACATGTCCACCTGACTTCAACCCTAAGAGGTGTTATATTTGCTATATTATCTTATCTTATTATATTTCTAATTTTACATAATAATACTAAGTATTATTGTCTTTATTTTTTAGATAGGAAAAAAAGTGAAACAAAGAGGTTGTACCTGAATTGCTGTCAAATAGCTAATATCTATCCCAGGAAAAATTTAATCACGGGTCTCTCTCCTAGCTCTAGGAGAGCCTTATTTGACTATTCTTCTAACCCTACTAACCCAACAAACATTTATTAAATACCTTCCAATGTTTTTTACTGTATTCCAAAAATTATATTAGACACTAGATATACAAAAACCAAGAATAAAACAATCCTTGCTGTCAAGGAATTTATATTTTTATAAGCCCAAATCATGAGGTTAAACTTTATATTTTATATTTATTTATATATTATGCACTTTGCTTAAGGAAATAAGGAAATGAATCATTTATTTTAGCAAGATTTCCATAAAAATTATAATGTAAATATTTAGTGCTGTATAGGGTAAGTTTAAGTTTTAAGGACAGTTTATTTATGGAGGACAACGTCATATATCTGATGTTTCTCCCAAAATGTCTGATGAATAATACTTTAATGAAGTAATTAGAAAGGGCAATGAATTGGATAGTTTTCAATTAAATTTGATTAGAAAAACAATAAATATCCATTATCTAGAAGAAACCACACCTGGCACTAGGCACCTGCCTTTAAGCAGTTACTATCCAAAGGGGGAGAGAAAATATTCACCTTAGTATGATACAAAAAAATGTGGTAAGAAAAAAAATGTGGTAAGAACAAAAGAGAAGTTTAGACAAAATACTACAATTTGGAAGGGGGGAGGACAAACACTTATTAAATAAATGATTACTGGGTTATATACAGATACACACACATAGACACACACATTATATATGAAAAAATACAATGCATAAATTGTTATTAAAATGGATATGAGGGGCAGCTAGGTGCATAGTGGATAGAGTCAGGAGGACCTGAGTTCAAATGCAATCTCAGACACTTAATAAGTACCTAGCTGTGTGTCCCTGGGCAAGTCATTTAACTCCATTGCCTTTTTTAAAAGGCAATGTTTTTAAAAACTAAAAATAAATAAATAAATAAAACAAAATGAATGTGAAATAAAATACATTTTCTCATTCATGTACTGTTTTATTCATATATCAGATATACATTATGTTATATCATATATATATGTGTGTGTGTAACATATATGTGTGTGTGTTTATGGCAAGAAAGAGGAAAAGAACGAGGGGAAGGGGAGAAGGGAAAGAGAGAGAAAGAGTGAGAGAGAGAGAGAGAGTGCATTACAGTTGGTTTCTCAAAACTGAAATGACATGGATAGAATGATCCAGTAATGTGTTCAATTTCTTCCCTAGAAAATTGAGATGTAATCTGTTTTATTCTCAATAGACTTTAAACCAAGAAGAGGTGATGAACTTATCCTTCCTACAAAGAGAAATCATCAGATATCATTATCCTTTAAAACAACATATGAACAGATATATAAACCAATAGTTACTTGCATAATTTTTAAATTATAGATTTCTTCCAGGCTGTAAGCTCTTTTTTATTATATAAATATTTTATATGTTTTCCAGTTACATTCAATGGTAGTTTCTACCCATCATTTTTTTTCTTTGCGAAGTTTTGAGTTTTATAATTTTTCTCCCTCCCTCCCCCGCTTCTATCCTCCTCCCTCCAGCAGAAGACAATCAGATACAGGCTTTCCATTTGCATCTATGATAAGTATAGATAGAAACTGAACTTCTAGTGAGAAAATGATCAGATCCATAAGGAAGAAAGAAAACATTAGAGATAGCAAAATTACTTATTACATAAGACAACTTTTTATAATTGAAGATAATAAATTTGGTCTTTAAACTCTATAGTTTCTTCTCTGCATACAAACAGTACTCCATTACAGATCTCCTGATTATTGAATTGATGGAATAAGCAAGTCTATCATGGTTGATCATCATTCCATGTTGTCATTAATATGCATAATGTGTGGGGACAGCTAGATGGAGCAGTGGATAGATCACCGGCCCTGGAGTCAGGAGGAACTGAGTTCAAATTTGATCTCAGACACTTACTAATTACCTAGCCCTGTGATGTTGAGCAAGTCACTTAACCCCATTGCCTTACAAAAAAAAATAAAAATATGTATAATATTCTTCTGGTTCTTCTCATTGTACTCAGCATTAATTCATGAAAGTCTTTCCAAGCTTTTCTGAAATCCCATCCCCCCTTATTTCTTATAGAACAATAGTGTTCCAAAATGTACATATACTACAATTTGTTCAGCCACCTCCCAATTGATGGACTTGCCCTCAATTTCCAATTCTTTGTCATTACAAAAAGAGCTACTAGGAATAATTTTGTATATGTGAGATTTTTACCCTTTTTAATGATCTCCTCAGGGTATAGACCCAGTAGTGGTATTGCTGGATCAATGGATATGTGCATTTTTTATTTCCCGCATAATTTCAAATTGCTCTCCAGAAAGGTTGCATCAGTTCACAGCTCCAACAACAGTGCATTCAGTGCATTAGTGTTCCAGATTTCCCACATCCCCTCCAACATTGATCATTATCTTTTCTGGTCATTTTGACCAATCAGAGATGTGAGGTGGTACCTCAGGGGTGCTTTAATTTGCATTCCTCTAATCAATAATGATTTAGAGCAATTTTTCATATGTTTATAGATAGCTTTGATTTTTTATCTGAGAATTGTCTTTGCATATCCTTTGACCATTTGTCAATTAGGGAATAATTTGATTTTTTTTTTTACAAATTTTATTTAGCTCTCTATATATTTTAGAAATGAGTCTTTTGTCAGAAACATTGGTTGTAAAAATTGTTTCCCAATTTACTACATTCCTTTTGCTTGTGATTACAGTGCTTGTTAGTGCAAAAGCTTTTTTTAATTTAATGTAATCAAAATTATCCAATTTGTTTTTTGTAATGTTTCCTATCTCTTACTTGGTCATAAATTGCCTCCCTTTCCATAGATTTGACAGGTAAACTATTCCTTGTTCTCCTAATTTTCTCATAATATTGTCTTTTTTATGTCTAAATCCTACACTCATTTTAATCTCATCTTGGTATAAGGTGTGAGATGTTGGTCTAATCCTAGTTTCTCCCATTCTTTCTTCCAGTTTTCCCAGAAGTTTTTTTTTTTATCAAAGAGTGAGTTCTTAACCCAGAAGCTGAACTCTGAATTTATCAAACAGTAGATTACTATAGTCATTTCCTGCTGTCACTTTTGCACCTAATCTATTCCACTGATCCACCACTCTTATTTCTTAGCCAGTGACCAGACAGTTTTGATAAATGATATTTTATAATTTTAGATCTGGTAAGACTAGGCCACTTTCTTTTTTGCATTTTTTTTCATTAATTTCCTTAATATTCTTGACTTTTTGTTCCTCCCTATGAATTTAGTTACTGTTCTTTTCTGGTTCACTAAAATAATTTTTTGAAAGTTTGATGGGTATAGCACTAAAAAAGTAGTTTAATTTAGGTAGAATTGTCATTTTTATTTTATTAGCTTGGCTTCCCCATGGGCAATTGATATTTTTCCAGTTTTCTAGATCAGATTTTATTTGTGTGAAAAGTGGTACTATTATAGTTGTTTTCATAAAGTTTCTGAGTCTGCCTTGGCAGGGAGACTCCCAAGTATTTTATGTTATCTGAAGTTATTTTAAATGGAATTTCTCTATCACTGCTGTAACTTGTTATTGACATATAGAAATGTTGAGGGTTTAGGTAGGTTTATTTTGTATCCTGAAACTTTGCTAAAGTTGTTCATTGTTTTCTGTAGTTTTTTTTTTTTTTTTGCAAGGCAAATGGGGTTAAGTGGCTTGCCCAAGGCCACACAGCTAGATAATTATTAAGTGTCTGAGACCGGATTTGAACCCAGGGACTCCTGACTCCAAGGCCGGTGCTTTATCCACTACGCCACCTAGCCGCCCCTTTCTGTAGTTTTTTAGATGATTTTTCTAGGGTTCTCTAGGTATACCATCATATCATCATCAAAGAGTGAGAGTTTCATTTCTTTATTACCAATTCTAGTTCCTTCAAGTCTTTTTCTTCTTTTATTGCTAAAGCTAACATTTCTAATACAGTATTGAATAATAGTGGTAATAATAGGCATCCTTGCATAGGAAAATATTGCTGTTAACTTTATGGGGAAAGTTAATTAAAAGGCTTCATAGAAAGAGTAGCAAGTGACAGCTAGGTGGCACAGTGGATAGAGAGAGCACTGACTTGAAGTCAGGAGTCCCTGAGTTCAAATCCGGTCTCAGACACTTAATAATTACCTAGCTGTGTGGCCTTGGGCAAGCCACTTAACCCTATTGTCTTGCAAAAACCTAAAAAGAAGAAGAAGAAGAAGAAGAAGAAGAAGAAGAAGAAGAAGAAGAAGAAGAAGAAGAAGAAGAAGAAGAAAGAGTAGCATATGAGAGGTGCCTTAAGGGCAACCTACTAAGTGTCACTTTAATACTTTATTTTGAAATACTTTAAAAATATTATGTAATTTGATCCTCACAACAACCTTGGGAAGTATGAGGAAACTGAAGCAGAAAGGTTAAGTACTTAAAACTTTAAAATGGTTTATGATGTGATCTTTACAATAATCCTGGGAATTAGGTACTATTATTATATCCCTATTTTACAGTTGAGGAAACTGAGGCAGAAAGGTTAAATGACTTACTCAAGGTCACAGTTGGTTTCTGAGGTTGGATAAAAGTCGGTTCTTCATTTCAGATTCAGTGCTCTATCCATTACATCACTTAATTGCTCAAACACAGATCAAATACTAATGGCAGAATGTGGAGTAAGCGAGTTCTAGATAGGAAAGGTAGCCTCAATGAAAGTGGCAAATGAAACTGAGAAATACCTCAAATTGTCTGGTTTGCTTTAATCTATCTTTCCAATCTCCTTTCATTTTATTCTTTTTTAATCCCTATATTTCAACAAGACTTTGAAAGGTCTTCAATTCTAGAGAAAAAAAATGTATTTTGTCCTCTAGGAATTCGAGAATTACAGGATTTTTGAGCAAGAAAATAACATGGAAAGATTTGTGTTTTAGGAAGTGTGACAGATTAGAGAAGGAAAAAAAAAGGAAGTAAAAAGAACAGTTATAAGGTTAATAAAATAACCTAGGAAAGAGATAATAAAGACCCAGAGTAGCAGTAAGGCTTGAACTGATAGGAGAGCTACAGTGGTGGTAAAACTGAGTTCTGTCAACTGATTACATGTAGGGAGTAAAGGAGGGAACAGTCAAAGATAACTGAAGTCTTGTGCCTGAATGACAAGGAAGATAAGGGCTGCTATCACTAAAAATAGGGAAATGGAGAAAAGGGATTTGGACTGGGTGAAAGTAAGTTCAATTAAGGACATGCTGAATTTGTGATCCAGAGATCCTGTCCTCCTTACCAGTCCTCGAACAAAAGGCTTTCTCTCTACTCTGTGCTTTTCAATGACTATGACCCTTACATGGAATTATTTCCCTCCTCAGTCCCAAATCCTGTCTTTTCTGACTTCTTTTATAACCCAACTAAAATATTACCTTCTATAAGATGTCTTTCCCCTTCTTTCTCAATGGCAGTGCCTTCCTATATCTTTTCCTGTATAGTTCTTGTTTGCACATAGTTGTTTACATGCCTCATAGGTGTTTACATCATCCTCATTAGGCTGAGCCCTTTGAGATTAAATACTATTTTTATTGTATATTTGTTTGTTTGAATTTCTCCCTAGTATTTAGTAGAGTGCCTGTAAAACAGAAAGTATTTAAACGCATGCTTGTTGACTTGATTGAATAGAAAAAAGATTCCTGAAAGACCCTTTCTGTCTTTAAGATTTTATTATACTAAATTGAAATTGTTAAAACTTTACAATTAAAATTTTTTTAATCTCTTTGTTTTACTTGTTTATTTATCTACATAAAACAGGTTTACAAAAATCACCACCATTTCTTGTAGGTCATTAATTAGTCTGCTAGTTGGCACATTCCCACATTTAATTGCATCATTCAAAATTCTAGGGAAATTCAAACTTACTATTTCCTCACTCACTACTAAAATTTTAGCATCTATCATTTTTAATCAATGAAGACCAGAATCCTTATTCCAATTCATCAAATATTATTTTTAATAAACTGGAAAACCTCCTTTTTCACATATCTATATTAAATTATCTAAATCAATTAGTAAATATTAAATTTACTAGACATTTTCTTACAATGACATCAATAATAGACATTAATACCTATTTACAATATTTTATCTGTAAGATCACAGTCTTCTATGTTGACTTCACTTCTGAAAACACAGTCCCACATGATTTAGTTCACTTGGAATAAAAGATGAAGACTCTTCACAAGAAGTTTCTTCATCCTTACCTGATAAAGGTTAAAATGGCATCATGAAGAAAGAAAATTTCTTCATCTTCTTTCTTTTTGTCCTTTTCAGCTTATCCCAAGTCATGGAGAAAATCACTTTTATTTCACTTAGGCCTTCCTTCTTAATAGACTCCAGACTCATTCCTCATTAATTCATGAATGAATGAAAAACCATTTATGGTTTTTCACAGAACATTGTGATAAGAGCTATGGATGCAATTAGAAAAGCTAGATGGTTTCTGCTTTCCAAGAGCTCACATTCTAAACTAAAGTCATGGTGGTGGAAACCTTAATTTGCTGTTTGTCAGAACCTGCTGCTGAAAAAGAATTGCAACATATGAAAGGTAGTAAGTACCTAGTCCATATTTCTACAAGATCCATTTGTCTAGGGGAACCTAGACAATAGCAGAGAATCGAAAAATAGGGCTGGTGACCTGGAAGATTGTCTTCCAGGGATTCTTGGACAGGGATCTTGCTTGGGCTTTTTAACTACTATCTGAGAGGAGGACATAGTTAAGGCAGCAGTGATTGTATGACCCTCCTGGAAACTGCCACCTCTTATTTATCTTTCAGAGCACCTTGATGCTTTAGCTTTAGCTAGAGTTCTCTTATATCTTGGTTTATTTCATTCTCCCTAAAAAACCAAATTATCTTTATAATGTTTCTTTATGTATCTTTATGTTTCTTCATGAAATAACAATTTAAGACAGTCCTAAGATCTATAATTATCACTCCTAGTTTCTCTGCTCCTTAAAAAGCAGTGAGTTCCTATAACTGCTGCAGGACAAGCTTTTGAAATGGGAATTATATCAACATGTCTCAGTTTCCCGTCAAGAATAGGGTCTTTTTGATATTCATCTTCCTAAGGGCTGATACTGATACACTTAATAAGTAATCATAGAGTTGAATAACTCAGGAAATTCAGGGGTATTGTGAGGCTCAAATGAGATAAAGCATTTTACAAACCTTAGAGCATTATATAAATAACAGTTATTGTATCATAATCATCATCACTATCATCATCACTCAGCCTTTATAAATCTCCAGACTGGTAAAAAGTTCATTGGGACAGCCAGGAGGGTACAAGTAGATAGAGCACTGGCCTTGGATTCAGAAAGATGGGAGTTCAAATCTGACCTCAGATACTTGACTTTAACTAGCTGTATGACCTTGGGCAAGTCACTTAACCCTGATTGCCTCACAGCCAGGACCATCTCCAGTCATTCTGATTCATATCTGGCAATTGGACTCAGATGACTCTGGAGGAGGAAGACTCAGCACAGATCCCCCACTCAAATCCAATTCGTTTCCTTGTCATGGTATTATCTCCCTGATGTTGTGGTCTTCTTTTAAAATGAAGGACAAACTTTATTATTAATAAGTTCATTTCCTGAATCTCTAGTATATACCTGAAAAGCTCAATTTATTTTCAGAACAATATGGGGTATGCTAGTAATTATGTAATAACCAGATTCTCTGGAGGAAAATATACACACACGTGTGTGTGTATACATGTTTACATGAATGCACAATTTAAAGTTTAATCTATATTATTAACACTTTCTTAAGTCTAAATCGACAAGAATAAATCAAACTAATGATTTTTGAGTTATAAAAGCTTACACTGAATATTTAGCAAAAAATAAAAGCACATCCTTTATAGAAACTACATTTAGGCTATAATTCTTGAAATCATTATTGTCATGTGATATGCTTCCAGGTTATATATAATTTTTCCTGAAATGTTTTGTATAATCAAATTATAATTTAAATCTCCATAGAAATGTTCATTTTTGTAAAGGGAACCTTTCGTAAAGTGAAACATTATTTTGCAATTCAAATATTGTTTCCTGACATGCAAAAGGGACTAGACTGCTCTCTAAGATCCTTTCTGACTTTGAAATTCAGTGTGCTTATATCTGATCACCCTCAATATGGGTATTTTATGTTTTTATTTTCTTTTTAAAATAGTGTGGGACAGTTTTTCCTTTAATGTTAGACATATCTAACTGCTTTTTATACTTTTGCTTTCAAGAAATATATTACAGGTTTGTCTTATCCCAGTATGTGTTCAGTCATAGTGATCTTGTATCACTGAGGAAAAGGAATAATCTCAGAGGGCCTGGTGCTAAAGTCATGACAGTTAAAGTGCTCACTCTATGTGAAAGGGTGACAATTTTGTTATCTACTCTGCAGGAAATTTCCTAATTCTAATACAATTTAGAAATGACAATTATATCCTTAAAATTTTTCTTTTTATTTTTAGGAAACTTAAAGGACATCTTGGCTTAGTACATAGCTAGTCTCAGGATCCTTCTTCATTGTTCCAAGCAACTCTGGCTACAAATTGCAGACACAAACTCACATGTGTAAAGGGAGTTTCCTCACCAGAAATTTCATAAATCTATGAAATCACAAGTCTGACAAAAATAGCCATTAAGAATTTTTTTAAGTGTGGGCCAGAAACAATCCTGAATACTAAAATGAATCTGTATTAATTGACTTTTATATATTTTTCTCCTAAACCATTCTTAATTATGAAGGATAGTTTTTCTCATCAACAAATGATAACAAAAGTTAAATAAAATGTTATATCTGCTTAAATAAGAGGGAGAAAAGTGTAAAAGAAAAGGGTGAGCCTATATTTCCTATCATGAAGTAACAATCTGTCTCTGTCTCTGTCTGTCTCTGTCTCATCTTCTCCATTCCCCAGAACTTCAATGGTCACATCTAGGCTTGTTGTTCAAATCTTATCTCCAAACATGACTAAGAGAAAGTGTAGTTTAGGATTACAATCAGGAAAAGTTGGTTTAAGCCCTATCCTAATGTGTATTATTATCTTAGCTCACTGGCTGTGTGAGCAGTCACAGACAAGTAACTTAGGTTAAGTCAAGTCAAAAAGTATTTATAAAGTGCTTATTAGGTCCCACACTATTTTAAGTAATAAGGATTTAAATAGTCAAAAAAGAAAGATGATTACCGCCCTCAAGAATTTTCCATTTTAAAGGGGGGGAAGACAGCATATGAGAAGAGCTGTGGTGGGGGAGACTTTAATGCCAACTGTATCCATTGCCTCTTATAGCAAGTCTTATGAGTCTCTATAATAAGATGACTAGCCACCTCTTTGGGCTGTGCCAGAGTTTTAATGAAATTTGTAAAGAGAACTCTAAAGCTTGGTGCAGTGGATAGAACACTTGGTGTGGAGTCACAAAGACTTGAGTTCTAATTTAGCCTCAGACACTGACCAACTGTTGTGAGTCTCTATTTGCCTCAGTTTTCTCATAATGTGATAACAGCACGTTTTTCCCAAGGTTGTTATCAGGCTCTGATAAGATGATTATTGTAAACTATTTAGAATAATGTGGCACAGTTACATAAACTATTATTATTTATTACTACTACTAATAGGGACATGGACAAGTAACAACCTTCCTGGGGCTTAGTTTCCTTACCTTTAAAATAAAGTAAGACTTAACCTATCAGAACTTCAGTTTCTACATATATAGAATGAGTCTAATCATATTTTTGCTAGCTGCCTCAAAGAGCTGTAATGAGGAAAGCATTTTACAAACCTTAAAGACCTATTTAAAGGTGTGGGTGTATTTTTTTTTATAATTTTGACATTTTCTTTGGCCCCATTTCTACATCTCAATCATTTTACTCTACCCAAAGATGTCCCACTAAATATTCAAAACCCAAGATATTGAAAATTGATTTATTATATGCTCCCAAAAGCTTTTCCCAACCAATGATTCTCTAGAGATCTTCTTAATTGCCTTAATCCATAAAATGCCTTGGATGGCCTTGAACAGCCCAATATAATGAAAGCCTTTGAGTCTGAATGATTCTGGGATCATTTGAATGAAAAACAATTATTTCTGTAAAAGCTGTTTCACTCACTGACTTACTTATAGTTGAATTTCTCATTCCTACCTTTTCCTGGAAACACTTAGTCACTGGAGTTTTGTTACCAAGGAACACAGATATAACTGGCAGATGAGCATCATGCAAGTTTCTTGAGTACCTAAACTAAATAAACATCACTTAAATTATCTAAAATAACTTAATACTTTAAATGACCTGTAATTTCATCAGGTTGAATAATATTCCCTCCATTGACATAAAACAAGATCCCTCAATGGCTTGGTTATTAGCTTCCTGCCATTAGTTTTCTTCAATCATTAGCCATAGACAAAAATATTCATCCTCTGTTAGGTCACTCATAGTAGTGCTGACGAACACAAAGACTTTGCTTTTGGGGAAGATAGGCCAGATGTGCTCAGTTGGCATGGGTTTTGGGAATTTAGGTCTCCTCCAGGGTATGAGATATTGGAAGAGTTGTACTTTACATGAGGTCAGTAATAGTGGCAAAACTGGTAAATGCAGGATTCTGGGAATAAAGAAAATGCATATAACTGCTATCATTAGGAAGATAATCAATTATTTGCTACTTATGTAGTGTATATAGTTTCCCAAAATATAAAGGAAGACAGATCCCTCTGTGTTAAATGCTATTATGAAAGTTGTCTGTAATTACTAGGGATTAGAGACCACATTTCTTTGTAATGATGAACTCCCAGTGAGAAAATACCTTCTATCAACACAAACTGCCACCTACTCAACAACCTAGAGTTTTGGAGAATTTCACAAAATGGTGAATGGTTAATTGACTAGCCCAGGGTCCCAGCTAGTAATGTGTCAGAGTCAGGACTTGAACCCAGATCATCTCAGCTTTCCATTAACTTGGCATCACTGCTTCAAACTGGAGTTCTAGGAATCTTTAGAATACTAACTCCTTATTTATACTGTGCTAGCATTCTGATGAAACTAGAATAGAAAACTGATGCTTTCTGCTTATAAGACTTTAGACAACCTCCTTGGATTTCAGTTTCCTTATCTTTATAATAAAGAAGGTAGCTTAGATGATCTCTATGTTTCTTCTACTTTCCCTCCAGTTCCATTTATATTCTTTCTCAGTTTTCTTTATGCATTTTTTCCTAATATGTGGATGACTTCCTTGGCCTAACATTTCTACTCTATATACTGACATTTTAATGTCTATGACTATTTTTTCAATTTTTATTTCCTACCTGTCTGTAGTGTTTCATGTGGTGGAGGAAGAAAGGGGAGATTAGTATTCTCAGAGTCAGGCCAGCTGCCTGTCCTCTATTTTTATTCCACAATTAGAGATCCAGGCTTGTCTCACTGGATTGGAAGAAATAACTGCCATCAACCACCCTCTGTTTTGCTCTGAGTTCTCCTCCCTTGACTCTACCTGGGAAATAGATATGTTTCCAATTTTCTTCATATCCTGCTTTCTTGAAATATATTCATGCCCTCTCCATAGATTCTAGGGATTTTAAGGGAATTAACTCCAGAGAAACATACTGTGGTTAAAATAGCATCCAAAAGGGGATAAGAGAATTGGATGCTAGTTCTGGAAACTGCCACAAAGGTCAAGTCTATACAATCAAATTTTGTATAGTTCAATTTGGTTCAATAAATATTATTAAACCTAGGCAAGACACTGTGTTAGGTGCTAGAAAGATAAGACCTGATCTCTTTCCTTCAAGAATTTATAGTTCCAATGGGGATATACATGTGTGTGTGTGTGTGTGTGTGTGTGTGTGTGTGTGTGTGTGTGTGTATAGACACACATAATATATAACATAAAAATAGAGTATAAATTCATATGGTTTGGTTATTTTCATTCCATTCACTGATTTACTAAATGAATACAAACCAATGAACTATAACTATAACTAGCCTAATTAGACAGCTAAATTTGCAAGGAGGTTGTTAGGAGTTAAAAGGGCATTTTACCCAATTCTCTTATTTTACTATGGAGAAAACTGAAGTCCACATAGATTTAAGGGGGTTAATCAAGACCATCAATGGAAAGTTAGGATGTAAACTCAAGTTTCTCAACTCCCAGTCCAAAATTCATCCTCCCCCATTTTGGATT
This sequence comes from Macrotis lagotis, assembly GCF_037893015.1. Lineage (NCBI taxonomy): Eukaryota > Metazoa > Chordata > Mammalia > Peramelemorphia > Peramelidae > Macrotis > Macrotis lagotis. Next base: position 386,165,874 of record NC_133666.1, read on the forward strand.
TTTTTTTCTATTTACATGAGATCAGATACAAATCTATTCATCCCTCTTGAATCCCTCTGAAATCTGTAATAGGTTTGTCTCTGCTATCCCATAATGAAAATTGTGAAGTCTTTGACTCCATTCAATCACTGGGGCATATTTGAAAGAGGTGAAGATTTAAGTTCACATAAATTCAGAAAAGATGCCAGAATTATAAAAGAACTCTCTATAATAACACTATAGAGACTCCATTCTCTTGTTCTTAAAAACATTTTAAGTTTAGAAGTATCCCTGATGTATGGGTTAAAATATCAAGTGCTTAATAAAAATAAATGAGTCTGTTCTATGCAGATAACAAAACCAGATTGACACTCCCCTTCATGGATGCTCAGTTTTAAACAGAAGTAGCCTCTGAGTGATACAGACAAGCTTTCTCCTCAATTTCCAATCTTATCCTTACCTTAGTGAATCTTCCTGGTCATGCAAATTCAGTGGTTCTGCATCTGTCTTTTCTCTTAGTTAGCTCTTCTTCTCCATGAGCAACTATGCTGAGGTATTAACATAATATCAAAAATACACCATTTCCCCCAAGTGTTCATGCATCATCTCTGTTGGCCCAGAGCTCACCATCCACAAATGTGTAACTGATTTAGAGCATTATAGGCTCATATTGGTCTGATCGGTCACAACACTAACATAGTAATGTCATTATGGTCCCTTTGAGAACTAAGGACAACTACCAACCAACCAACCAACCAACCATTTATAGAATAAATGTTTTTTAGTTGATAAGTGTTAGAATATCTTAGAGATTGAAAAACTTGGTTTCAGATCCAGCTGTCTTATCCTGGGCAAATCACTTAAACTCTCTTAAGAATGTAATCTTTAAAATAATGAAGTTAGACAATAATCTCTATTATCCCTTTCAACTTGAAATCTATGATCATGTGAGTATTTTAGATTGTATGAAAGTTCATTCCTTTATTTCTGAAGGAAGTAACACCAAATCAGAAGCATCAGGCCAACTTAGCCAAAGGGCAAAGCTGATTACCATTGAGTACAAGGAGTAAAACTTAAAGCAAATACTCTAAACCCAAGATGTGAGTGAAAGGCTACACAAACCTGGGAGTGGTAGAACAAAGAACACTTAAAAAGAGAAGTAGCAGGTTACTTGGAATGACATTTTGTTAGTCATGTACTGTGTCTGAGGAAGCAAGAGGCCAGATGCCTCAAGGCAAAAGTAGAAAATGTCTGTTCTGTTCTTTAGTACATTATAGCTCACCAGTCCAACCATACAATCTCTTTAGGCCTGAGGAAGATGCAGCTGTCTTAGCATTTTTATTTTAACTAGTTATAGCTCCCTGGATGCCAAAAAAGGCTACATGAGAAATAACAGAAAAACATGGCAAAATGAATGAAAGAGGGTTATGAAGGCATCAAGTCAGGGTTCATCTCTGTAGCTCCATTTCCTAACTTGTCCTTTATCATACCTTGCAGGTATACTCTGATCCAAGAACCTCTCCTTCTGATTGGAAGACTCCTTCCAAAATCTACATTTCAGAAGACATATCTTCATTTTCCACCCAACTGTACTCCTCTGGATTTCTCTACCATGATTCATTTGTACATCTATATTTCCTAAGATGTCCAGTAGATAGAAGCACTGGACCTGGATTAACTCAAGAAGACTGGAATTCAAATTCAACCCTAGATACTTAACTTAGTTTTGTGAAACTGGGCAAATCACTTCATCTTTGTTTGCTTCAGTTTCCTCAACTACAAAATGATGATAATAACACTACCTACCTTATAGGTTTGTTGTGAGGATCAAATGAGATAATATTTGTAAACTGCTTAGTACAATGTATAGCACTATATAAATGTTTATTCCTATTTCTTCCTCTTCCATTATGTTCCCCCCCTTTTCAGCTTCCTTTTATGTGTTGTCTTTGCCTGCTAGAACAAGCACCATGAGGACAGGCACTGCCTTTCTTTTTTCTTGTATTTCTAGGGTTTAATATGGTGCCTGGCCCAGAATAAGAACTTATTAAATTGTTTTTTGACTGACTGGATGATTATGATCCCCTATTTCATGAAAGCTCATCTATGGGTTACCTTTCACATGAAGACTTTCCTGAAGCAAGCTTCTACAAGTGCTTATGTCAAGTAGATATTCTGGATACCCTTAGATTGGTTTTTATAGTGTCCCTTATTAGGGAGGGATTAGCAGGAATTGCTTCACTTTTGATTTTGTATGCTCAATCCCTGTAATGTTTGCCACACCATAGTTAATGAATGATGAAGTGAATAACTGATATCTCAACCTTCCATTCCGTAATGCATATATACATTCAAAAATTCAATCATTTTCTGGTTTCCATTTCCCCACCCCTTTGAACTACCTTCTATTTGTTTTACATCATTGACATAATATATACCTATAAATGTAGGCGTTCTCTTTTCTTCCACTTACAGAATATATACCTAAAGTCAGGGACTGTTTTCTTTTTGTCTTTCTAACCTCGGTGTCTAGCATATAGTAGATACTTATTAAATGCTTTCATGTTGATTGAGTGAAGCCCTCATATGAGATGCAAAAGTCTTTAACTTATTTTTGAACAAATATTCCACTGTAAAAACATTGCAGAATAAATTCTACTTTTGACTTTTTTCTAGGATGAATGTACTTACTCTTGGTAAATGACCTCTCAGTAACTGTTCTGTGATCTTGTAAACACCATTATTATAATTAACCAGAAGACATTACTCAAGAGCTTCCTTACCATGCAATTATTGGGTCATGTGCTTCCTTGATGTTAGTGTGATTCTTCAGTAAGATCGAACTTTTTGTCTCAGAAAAAGCAATCAGCATTACTTAGCAAAGTTGAAACTTACCTGGGACATCTGGTAGTATTGCTCCTACTTGTCTATACAAGGGTCATATCTGGACGTTACACCTCCATTCATAGTTTCTTTAATGAGAGACTCTAAATAGAAGCTAGTGGATTCAGTAGTAGCCACTATTATTCTGGAATTTTCAGAAAAGTAATGCTGTCCAGGCATTTCTACTTGGGTCACTAAAACTGGGAAGGGAGAAGAGATGTATACAGTATCCTTTGATCCAATAACCCCATCACAAGATAGTTGATCTATCTCCACCCAGTATCAAGGTACTTAAGATGATGAGCCATTTATCAATTATGACCTTTTCTCTGATTGGGCTAATAGAAGACTGAGTCAGTCACTGATGTAATTAGGAGGAGGGTTTTCCTCAAAAGTAAGATACTAAAAATCACATTCCACAGACCTGAAATTGAGGAGTCATTAGAAGTCAATGTATTGTTCCCTGAGTGATAAACTGATACTGAATGACTTTTCATATTAACACTTTTTTACTTAATTGGAAGCTAAAACCTTTTCATGTAGTCTTGAAATATACTATTGGAAATGCTAATTTCTAAGTTTCTCTCACTATCATCAGTAAATGGCCTCTTCATAATTGTTTTGTGAGCATTTAAAAGCTATGAATATTCCAACAGTCCATTAGATCTGTGATCTTATTGATGAATATTAAATGCTATTATTACCACCTCTATGATCTTGAGTTTATCTGTTAAAGGAGATAATGTTGAATTACGTTTCAAATTTTAAAATGTTGAATTGGCCATTTTTATTCAGGCAAAAACCAGCAGTAAGTGACCTCAAATCAAAATATTTTCTTGGAATCCTTTGTTCTTGGCTCAAAATATTTTTAGTTACATATAAAATATGAGTGAATATGTGTTTGCTTTTATGTTTATGTGTGTGTGTGTGTGTGTGTGTGTGTGTGTGTGTTAGAATCATGGCAATTACTAAATCATTTGTTCTAAGAATCTTCTGACTTAGAGGTAACATGGGCAGAGTGTTGGAATCAAGAAGCCCAGGTTCATATCTTACCTTTAACAATAGCTATGTGTCTATGGACGTGTCACTTAACTTCAGGGTGGCTTAGAAAATTCTAAGATAATAACAAAAACATGAATTTCAAGGGAATTGCTACATAGGAGTTTCCAATGGACTAGGAGTTCGATGAAATCAAAGGACTTAACAGAGTGCAAGGCAAAATATTAATTGGACCAATTACCATTCTCCTGTGTATTGTAAATTACATTTTATGAGTTTTATCTTGTCAGTCAGCAGGTTAGCAATTATTTACTGTGTTTATTTTGTGCTAGAAAATAGGCTAGACACTGATATGGCATTTCAATGACTAAATTCTACTATCATTCAAGGGTTGGGCAAATGAGCCAAAGGGCTCTTTCTAAGGCTTCAATTTGGTTTCTAGAGGAAATGATAAGTGGATATTTCCACTGTAAGTTACTACATATTTCTATGGAGGTTGGACTAACTTACATTCATTCTTATTCTAAAAATGAAGAGAAATAATCAGACCTACTCTTGCTGACATCATATAGGGATGCCCCATAAAAGCAGGACTTGTAACTCTAGAACTTCAGGAAATTAGCAGGAATTCATGTACTACATCTCCTCAAATATGTAGAGAGGTCTCCAGGATTCTTGAGTCCTTCTGTTTTCCTCAAGTCTTTTTATTCACAGATTTACAGTTAAAGGGCAACAAGGTGGTATAGTGAATAGAGCACCTACCCTGGAGTCAGGAGGACCTGAGTTCAAATCCATCTTCAAACACTTTACTTAGTTATATGACTCTGGGTAAGTCACAACTACGATTACCTCAAAATAATTTCTAGCTTAATCTTGTAATGAGTTAGGGATGGAACTATTTTTTTCATCCCTTTCCAAAGAAATAACCAAATGTATTATGTACTCATCTGGGTTAGAGAAAACAGTTGGAGCCATTGGAAGAGATCACGGAGGTTCCCCAGCAGTGAAAAATTAAGGAGACCTGAGGAGATATTCCTAGAAGGAGACAGTCAGACACTTCTAGTTGATGATTTCTTTCTTCATTTCTATGTATAAATATCCATCTAATCATCTGGTGAAAAGAAGTGGAAAGATTATTTTTAATATTTTTTTACAGGAGGGATTTACAAGAATCCTGTTTGACCTCAGAATTATTTGGATAAAAATATTATTTTTCTACCTGTTTGGTTGTTTCAAAAATGTGTATGTTATTAAGAGTTTTGTGTCACTTCTTAACTGAAAGAAACTATTTGACTCCTATGATTAACTTGAAAAAAAAGATAAAGTGAAAGATTAAATGTACAGTCAAATGCATGAATATGCAAGTGAGTAGCTCCTCATATATTCCCAATAAAAAGCACCAGGGAAAGAAAAAAAAATTGCTTTCCTTTAGGAAGGAAATTGAAGCCAATCCAAATTGAGTTGTATAAAAGGGTGGTGTTTGCTTTGAATTGCCAGCTTGATACCACCTGGCTTAGATAACATGCCATTTAGCCTGGTGTATTGCCGAAACCTATCATCAGATTTGCACTTTCTTTTTTTTTCCTTGTCACTATTGTTGGGCTTTGGAACATGTATTATTTTTAATCTGAGCAATCACTCACTTTCCTAAATCAGACTTTAAAAAGTACAGATCAGTGTATGCAAAAGTGAAACAATAGTCAAGGAAGGATAAAAGTTTATCCCAGAGACATTGTGAAAGCACTAATAGGACATTGCAACAATTATTGCTTTACAATTAAGATGAGAATATAAACCATGGATGTGTTCATTGTCCTTCATTCTGTATTTACAAGGTCAAGCCAAAGTCATTTCTGGTTCATAATTTCTTTCATAACTATAGATAAGCACCAACTCAAATTACTTAGTGGGAATGAAGTGGGGAAGATTTTATTTGAATATACACATGTATCTATGTAAGTGTGTATATACATATACATAAATATTTTTTACAAGAGGAAAAGACAGGAGTCCCTCTTGATCTTGGCAATACTTTAATGAAAAAATATTATGTTTTATTTTCTAGATACTTTGTGAAATAATGCACCTTTCAAATGTCTGGGCCCTGGGGGGTTCATAACAAAGTCTTTGGACTTACATTTTAAATATATATATATATATATATATATATATATATATATATATTTTGCTAACTAGACTTCAATGTAATTGGCTTCATTTATAATCCCAAGTGTTTTATTTTATGCTTTTAAAACATTATTCTGGGGCAGCTAGGTGGTGTAGTTGATAGAGCACCGGCCCTGGAGTCAGGAGGACTTAAGTTCAAATCCAGTCTCAGACACTTGATAATTACCTAGCTGTGTGACCTTGAGCAAGTCACTTAACCCCATTGCCTTACCAAAACAAAAAGGCAAAAAAATTATTCTGAGAAAAGGTTTCATAGACTTCACTGGACTGTTGAAAGAGTCCACAAGACAAGGCAAAGCACTTACAACTACCAGTTATAACATTGGGAATATAAATATAAATTAAATGAAAGCTTCAGTTCTCAGGATACTTACATTTTAATGAGGAAAGAAAACATACAAAAGGGAGTGTGTGTGCATATGTGTGTAAGGGAGTGTGGGTGTATGTGAATAACATGGTGTTGAAGTCTGAAAAGGCAGAACCACAACTGGGAAGAGATGAAGAAAATTGGTGGGCCAAAATGGAGACCCAGGGAGTACTTCACTAACCCAGAGAGGACTTCACTAATGGATGGGCTGAGGGGGTAACTACAGAGGTTGATGGATTTTCCAGGGTGGAAAGACCTCAAGTATTGAGGAAGACTCCAATTAGGATTGTATCAAAAGCATGATGTTGAAGTCCAAAACAAATCTGAAACACCATAGTACAGGAATGAAGATTGTCCAGCCTAGACCCTCCTCCTTAAGAGATACTCCAAAAGTCAGACAAGTAGGAATGTTTGTGTCACCGTGACACGAATAATTAAGACCCCCTCACTTAAGGTAACAAGGCTGACTTCTTCCCTTTAGCAAAACAGATCTGGAGATAAATATTTCCTAACAGTATCTAATTTTATCCAAGCCTTCTTGGTCTAAGGTAGGAACCTTCTTCCATTTGATCCCAGGTGTACAATTCAGCAGAGGGCCTCCATCTGTGAGGAATAGTCTTATTTTCTAAAACTGTCCCTTCTCCAGTGTCCAGTACAGATGGGTATTGGATCTGTCCTGGGCCTAGAGATGATTCCAGACATTTTCTCTGGCCATCCCCCACCATGTTTGGAAATACTTTTCTTTCTGATTTCTATCTCCCTCAAGTCATATATAAAAATCTCACCTTCTTGCATCCAGTTTATTCTATATATGACTTTTTGTGCTTAATTGTTTGCATTTTGTCACCCCATAAGAATATGAACCTTTTCAGGGAAGGGAATTTTTTCTTTGTATGTTTAGTGCTGAACTCAGTGTTGTTCAGTTGTTTCAGTCATAGCTGACTCTTCATGACTCCTTTAGGAGTTTTCTTGGCAAAGAAACCAAAATGGTTTGTCATTTTCTTCTCTAGATCAATTTACAGATGAGGAAGCTGAGGTAAACAGGATTAAGTTACTTGCCCAGGATCAGACAACTAGTGAGTATCTGAGGCCACACAACTCAGGAAAAGAAGTCTTCCTAACTCCAGGCCCAGTGATCTATCCACTGTGGGCTGGTTGTCTCTAGCTACTATATCTAACACATAATAATCTTTTAATTAATACTAATTGACCAACTGACCTGGGATTTTACTAATTTAGGGAACTCTCAGATGAAGAAACTTCCCCTACCAATGCAGAGTGGTATTATATCTTCAATGAGAATGAAAGGAGGGAAAGAGAAAATCTGAAACCCAAAGTATTATAAAAAATGGATGTTGAAAACTATCTTTGCACGTAATTAGAAAAAAATTAAATCCAGTATGAAAAAATTTAAAGAGTTTTCGAGCATTACCTAGAATGGTATGAAGTTAAAAGATTTGCCCAAAGTCATAAGACACACTTTGTGTCAAAGGCAAAATTTTAATCCAAGTATTCTAGGTTTTGAGGCCAGCTCTGTATCCATTATCCCATGCTTCCTAAAAGAAATATGCCTTTGCTGGAAAAGTGCATTTGATCTCTATCTTAACTATGTAACATTATCATTCAGTGAATTGAGTCATTTTAATTCTCTAAGATAAGACTTCAACATTAGGGAAAAATAAGGACATTTCTTCCATAAAATAATGATATATGTTTTTGAAATAAGAGTTTCCACCCAACCCCATTTAGTAAGTTCCTATGATCCATATAAAAATTGTTATGTAGGTACTTATATAGTATTGCTTTAGATCATAAACCAGGAGGATTGCTCACTTACTGAAGCCATTCGAGCAGTATCCTGGGATCTCTAGAGAAAATCAAAATAGGAGGAAATAGCTGCCTCATTATTCTGCCCATCTCTATTTCCACCCATGTGGTGCTAGAATTTATGACATCGACTAGAAATTCTATCTCTTAAAATTAGCTCAGGCTTCTTGATAGACAATATTCATAACTCATAGAGTTCTTTTTTTCAAGACTTCAAAATTAACTTTTTTGAACAATAAAATAAGGAAAACAGAGACAGACTCTCCAGGTTCTGTGCCTTGACAGAACCCAGGACTTCAGTGCCAGGATGCTGGTCTTCTGTCATAGAATATAACCTCTCTATTAGGAACAGAGTAGAAAAATCACTGGTGTAGGAATAAGGAATCCTGGATTTGCTTCCCAATTCTGTCAATTATTAATGGTCTTGATCAAGTTACTTTAACTGCATGCCTCAGTTTTCTCATCTATAAAATAGGGATATTACTATTTGTATTTCCTAACTCACAGAATTAATACAAGAAGAGAAAAATTAGATGGCACATAACTATTTAAAGCTTGCCACAATGAAGGGATTAATCTTGTTCTGTTTGACCCTAGAGGATAGAATGAGGACCAATATTTGGAAGAAGTAGAGAGGCAAATTTCAACCTAATATAAGGAGAAACCTACTACCAAGTGTCTCCTAATAGAAGGAGCTGGCTTCAAATGCAGTAAATTCCCTATTACTAGAAGTCTTTAAGAAGCAGTTGGATAGTCATTTTCAGAAATGCTATAGACTAGGCATTCTTTTTTTTAGGGTTTTTTTTGCAAGGCAAATGGGATTAAGTGGCTTGCCCAAGGCCACAGGGCTAGGTAATTATTAAGTGTCTGAGACCGGATTTGAACCCAGGTACTCCTGACTCCAGGGCCGGTGCTTTATCCACTGCGGCACCTAGCTGCCCCTAGACTAGGCATTCTTAACCTCTCCTTGTGAATATATGCATATATGTGTGATGGAATTTCCTAGCATCTGTTCAAGTCTATAGTTAGCTTCTCAAAATTGAGGTTTTTAAATATTTGAAGTGAATGCTAAATTACGGAGGCTAGTAAAAATAACACATTGATTGTAGGTCCCCTTATTCCAAGTCTAATATCCTTTCTACTAAACCATTCCACCTGTAATTGGTAAGGAATGAATCCTCCCAAAATTCTTAAATACTGTCAGTTTCTTAGAGCAAGTTGGGCCAGATCTGAATCCTTTAACATACAACACGGGATTACTATTCAGTTTTGCTGACAACTGATTTCCTTCTAACCACAGTGTGAAGCAATGGGCTATTAGTTTTTAAGTGCCCTTGGTGTTTTTGCTTTCTAAAGCACTTGTGAACGTTAGTCACAGAACTAATGTCTTGATGTGGACAGAGATGGGAAGTAGTCATCTGCCATCAAAGCACTTTTGTTGAATTACCTGTGTTTGGAATTAGGGTACTTTTAGTTAATCCTCACTGGGTTTAAATTGTAACTGTCTAAATTTCATACACAGGGCAAGGCTAGCGAAATCCCAGATAATTATGATTTAAAGAACTCATGCTTGTCTTTGCTATTTAGGAAACAAGGTATGTTTACAAAGAGGGAGTGAAACTCAAATCCTAGATGTACATGTCTTGCATTGGAGAGAACTAATCCTAATTATTCACTGGTGTAAGAAAATGCTCATTGTGCCAGATTCAATCCCTTGTCCAATTGTGCTTCCATTCTTTTGCCTTCTTAATCACAATGTACTTTTGATTCATGATGTCACCTTTGATTTTGATAATTCATCTCTTAAATCCTTTATATTTGATGCCTTGTCTTACCAGAATTATTTGACTTGGTCCCTGTATTTGTTTTAGCCCCTCCCTCTCAGTCTTTCCAACCTTCTCGTTTGTCTTCTTGATGTTAACCTCAGTCTAAGCACTTGACCTGCCCACCTCCATTTTTTCTGTCTACCTCTAGTTTTCTTGATGTTGTTCAATTGTTTCAGTTTTGTCTGACTCTTCATGACTCAGTTTGGAGTTTTCCTGGCAAGAATAATAGAGTGGCTTGCATTTCCTTCTCCAGTTCATTTTACAGATGAGGAAACTGTGGCAAATAGGGTTAAATGACTTACCTAGGCTATTACAGCTAATAATTGTCTGAGGACAGATTTGAACCTACAAAGAGGAAGTCTCTATGGGTCCAAGCCTGGGATTCTATCCACTATACCACATAGCAACCCGTATTTCTCTAATTTTATAGAAATTAATGAACTCTGTCTTCTCATTTTCTTATCATGGCTCTGCCATCTCATTCTATTTTTCTATTCATAGGATCATCCAGTTTCTAATTGGGAAGAACTATGGAAATAATCTCATCTGAATCCACATTTTAAAGTGAAGGAAACTGAGGTTCACAACAGGTAAGTGATATGCCCAAGGTCACATGGGTAGTAAATTGCAAAATTAGGATTTGACTGCAAATCTGATGCTCTTTCCTCTACCCCAAAGCTGCTTCTCTATTAGGAAATCTGCAGCTGCATTTAACTACCTCTTAGGAATCTACCATGTTTCAAGAATGGTGGTAGGTACTGGAGATACAAAGACAAGAATGAAATAATCCCTGCCTTCAAGCAACATACATTGTATTGGGTGAATAGCACATACCTAATAAGTAAATACAAAATATGTACAAATATGATCCATAAAGAAATCCCACAAGAGGCTATCATTACAGTAGGACATGACAGAATTGGCACTAGAAACTGAATATCTGACTCCTTTTTTAGATAAGGAATAAACAGTTTGCAAAGATCAGCATCTGATTGTTAAAGAGATGTCAAAGCATCACATTTGGCAAAACAATTACAAGTGAGAGTGTGATAGAGGACTGTCACTAAGATGCCCCCTGGACTCCTGGTTGATAAAGTATAATTCTATAGGGTAGAAAGATAATCAGATTGGTGGACATGAAGGAAAGGGTAAAAGAGGGCAAAGATTATGCTGAATCTCAAATATGCTATGGCTGACAAAAATCACAGGCAAATAAAATATCTGTATGGAAAGAAAATTTAGATTAGAAGGTTTTTGTGAGAAAGGTTTTTCCTCTGGCCCCAGATACTCTTGTGGTCTTTTGAGACATTATCTTTTTCATCTTTAGCCAAGTTTGCAATTGTATCTAACTTAAAATTGCATTTCATTAAAACCTCTTTTAAAAGAAAAAGTACATTTCCCACTTCATTTTGAAAAAGCCATTTGAGATAAGGAATTAAAGGTCTGATTAAACTCTCTCAGTTCAATCCTTTTCTGAATAACTCCTTCTCCAAATTATATTCTGTGCTAATTCCACTAACTATGATGAAATATGAAGTATTGCTGAACCTGAATTCACATTCAAAGAATCTTCCAAGGGCAGATAATCTCCCCATGCAATGCTCATATCCATTAGTTACACAATTTTCTATGATCAAATACATTGCTTACACAATTTAATCTCAATAGAGTTTCTTTTCTTTGCCCTTTATAATAGAGTTATATATTTTGTTTTCTCTGTGAACTTGAATAAGCAATTATAGTTCTACAGTAAATAATAGCTCAGCATTTTGCATAATATTCTCGAAATTAAATAGTGATAAACCTAGAGTCAGGAAGTTAAAATCTGATCTCAGATATCTACTAGATGTATGACCCTAAGCAAGCCACTTAGCCTTTTTTAACCTGAGTTTCCTTATTGTATGAAAATAATAATAGCATCTTCCTCACATGGTAGTTGTGAGGATCAAATGAAATAATATCTGTACAGTGTTTGGCACAGTGCCCAGCAAATAGGAAATGCTAAATATATGCTTATTCCCTTCATCTTCCCTTCTCTAAACTATTTTAGCTATATTTTTTAGTATATTAATAGGAATTGTCATGGTAAAGTTAAAAAAACTAAAAACATATCAGTTAAACTATAAATTAACTTTTGCTAACTACATTCTGGTACTTTAGTTGTCAATGAGGATTTTGACCAAAAGCTGGGATATTTTCATTTTGGACAGGTGAGGTGAGCAATGTGAAGGAGTCTAAGAATAAGATTACTCTCCCTCTCCTTCCTCCAAATCCCAAAATAATATAGAGGAAAATTGATGGATTGTAATATTATCAGGGCAACCAGATGTGCTAAGCCTGAATTCAGGAAGACTTATTTTCATGGGTTCAAATCCGGCCTCAGACACTTATTACTTGTGTGACCCTGAAGAAGTCACATATCTGTGTTTGCTTCAGTTCCTCATCTATTAAGTAATATAGAAGGAAATGGCAAACCACTCCAGAAAACCCCAAAATGGTTCACAAAGAGTCAGACATAAATGAATAACAACAATAATGCACTCAAGAAAACTAGAAGGATTAAAATCAACTTTGAAAGTGTTGAATGTTAATTTCTCAAAAAGAAAGTCAAGCTATGCATATAACAATTTGTTTCATGGATGATTCTCTTTCTATTTTATGGTATACATAAATTCTTCATTTTATTTTATATCTGTGAATTTAAATTTTAAAAAATCAAATACTAATGGTTTCCTTTTTGTCATTTTCACCAATTTTGAAGGCATGACAAAAATAATAAAACTATTTTCATATGACTTTCTTTTTTTTAAAAATGGCATATTTTAACTGACATGGTTACTCATTTTGACATACAGTTGAGTTTAATCTAGATGGTTTTAATAGGTAAATCTTCCTTGTTTAGTTACTGACTGGCACCAACTTCAAGGAGAATCATGCAGTTAATCTTAAGGCAAGATATACCTTTTTTTTCTGTTCAGAGAATCATTTCACAATATAAAGAGGTTGGAACAAATAACTCATTTTTAAAAAAAAATGATCATAAACATTTTGACCCTACTAAAGGGCATATATGTCCTTATCTAGAATTATTTGGTACAAAGAACAAATCAATGAATAATTGAGGTTCTCTTTACTTAATCTCTAAAGCTATAGCAAGTCAGAACAAGTCAATAAGCTTCTATTAAACAATTACAATGTACCAGACACTATAATAAGTGCTAAGGTTACAAATCAAGGCAAAAATATCCCTTGCCTTCAAGGCACTCACATTCTAATGAGAGAGACAACAAGTAAAGGACCACGGTGATACAAGCTATGTGAAGGATAAATAGGAGGTGCTCCCAGAGGCAAGGGACTAGCATTTTGAGGGGCACTGAAAAGGCCTCTTGAAGAAGGAAAATTTTTAACTAGGACTTAGAAGCTGCAGAAGCCAAGAAATACAAAGAAAAACATTATTCCAGTTTTGGGGAACAGTTCTGAAAAGACATGGATTTGAAAGATGGAATATCTTGTTTGTGGAATAATGACTTCACCATTTTTTTTTGCTCTAAAATTCTCTTTAGACACACAAACATACTATTTAGGGATCACTGTTTATCTGAAATATAATGCAGATTATAGACTATCTACATTTTTGGTACCCACATAGTAATTATGTTTTCCTGATGGAAAAATAATCAAGAAGAGAGAGAAGAAATCCTTCTTAATTATGTTAGATTTTGCTGAAGTTTTCAGAAGATTTTGCAACATTTTAAAAGATCATAGCAAGCTTATGGCTGCTCCTGTGACACCCACGAAGTAATCATCCCTTTGGACAGTGGGGATTCAAAGTCACATTCTAACAGTTCAATCCTAGATTTGTTTGTGGATAAAGCTGGGCTGAGAATTTAAAAGTCAGTCGTTTGATAAGTATTTTGATGACCTAGCCTGTGCCCAGGATACAAGAATCACTTGTAAACTACTGAGCCAGATTCTCTCTAGAACCATGAAAAAGTAAGACTTGAGGAAGAAGCCATTAGGATACCCTTCTATACCTGCTATTTGTTGCCTGCCTAGGCAAGACTGGGATCCCTACCACTATAAAGGGGAAAATATTAAATGCTTTATTGTGTGGGCAACAAAGAGCTTTACCTGGCTTTACAAGTTTGCTTGCATTTTGTAGCCATAACGTCATTGGTATACAGGGCTCCCAATGAGGAAATTCCTATTAATGTAGATTGGCCTCTACTCTGTAACTTCTAGCCTTAGAGAATAGAATGGGAAAATGAGAGGCTTAGTAATGTATCAGAGACAGGATTCCATCCCATAAGGTTTGAAAGCTAGGTGCCCTATCACAAGCATCTGCTCACAAAAGTTTTGCATGTAAGATACCCTTAATAAAGGTTGGTTTAATTGAATAATAGTATGTGATACATTAGTATTATTTTAATTTGCTTATTTCCATATTTGGTTTTTCTCTGCTGTTAGGTAAGAGAGGGAGAAATATAAGATTTGATATTCCTTAAATTGTTACCTTCATTAAAAGCTGTAGCTAGCAATCTTTTCAAGGCAATAATAATAAATGTGGAATGAGTACAGGTCTCTGGTAGGAGAACTGACCACTGGGTGGGGTTTCTTAACTTTCTAAAGGAATGAATGAGAATCTTGTCTGTGTCCACCAAGTTGTAAAAAAGACTATTAAGCTATGGGAAAAGAAAAAAGCATTTATACAACTCTGAAAGCTTAAAGAGACCTCAGAAATATTCTAATCTAAAGTTCTCATTTTGCAAACGAGGAAATTAATACCAACAGAAGGCGAGTAACCTACTCTCATACAGAGAGTAAAAGCAGAGAGAGAGAATTTGAACTCATGGCCCTTGATATTGCCCAACACATTCCTCTATACCACAGACTAGTAGTATTAAGTCTAATAGCTGAAATCTCGGGATGGATTGCCCTAGATTTTCATATCACAAATTCTGTCAATATTTACTTATTGGGATCATGAATATGGGTTACTATTGATTCCTGCTGATTTTAGAAAAGAAAAAAGAAATCTTTGTTTCATAAAGCTTTCTGATACAGTGTATTTGCCTTTTACATTTTCATAAAATAAAGGATATTATTTAGTCATTTTTCCCAACAAGGTGTTAATCTATATGGGGCAAAAGCATATTTGCAATAATCTTTTTGTGATTGAAGTAGTCTTTTTGTGATCCTCTCATTTCTCAATCTACTGCAATGGATTTCTGATGTCATCAGTAAACTAAAGCTGTTTCCTCAAGCATGATTGTAATCCTTTATTTGCCACATTGAATGTTCTTTGCTCAGTCCTAATTCTTCTTGACCTCTCTCCTTCATTTGCCACTGTTAACTACCTTCTCCTCCTGAATATTCAATCCTTTCTAAGTTTTTGTGATCCTCCCACCTGTCTGATCATTCCTTCCTTGCCTTTGCTGGCCTAGCAGTATTGTCATGCTCAACTAACAGTGGTCATAAGCAGGCTCTGTAGTGCAATGGATAGTACATGGGAATTCTAACAGTAGTCATACCACAAGGATATACAAACACATGTATCTATCTATCTGTGTAGACTCTTTATAGATGGATAAATACATAGACTCTTTCCTGGGGTTTATGCCTCATTATCAACTATGTCCAATAGACAATTCAAACTAGATACATTGAAGACGCCTCAAATTCAACATATCTAAAACAGAACTCATTGTCTTTACCTTGAAATTCCCCCCTCTATTAAACCCCCTATTTCTGCCAAAGGCATTGTTGTTCTTCTAGCTTTTCAGTTTCATAACCATGGTTATCCTTGCTTCCTCATTTTTCCCTCATCTCATTACATCCAATTAATTGATAAATCCTGCTGTTTCTATCTTCATAATATTTTTTACATTTGACATCTTTTCTCTGCTCACAAAGTCACTACTTTAAATCAAGCTTATAGTATCTCTCTAATAAATTATTTCAATGACCTTCTAATTGTTCTTTCCTGACCCAAGTCTTTTCTTGCTTCAAATTAGTTGCCAAAATGATGCTTCTTAAGCATAGATTTGATCATGTCACCCTCCTTCCCACTGCTCAGTAAACTCAATCTTTAGGAAAATTGCCCTGATATCTTAGAAGCAGAGGGGAAAATAGAAATTGAGAGAATCCACTGATCTCCTCCTGAAAGAGATCGAAACAAAAATAACACCCAGGAATATTATAGTCAAATTTCAGAACTCCCACAACAAAGAGAAAAATATTACAAGTAACCAGAAGGAAACAAAGCAAATTACATAGGACTTAGCAGCAGCCACATTAAGGACTTGTGTGGCTGGTAGGTCTTGGAATATGATATTCCAGAAAGCAAAAAGAGCTTGGAATGCAGCCAAGAATCCACTATGCAGCAAAACTGAACATCCTCTTCCAGGAGAAAAGATGGACTTTCAATGAAGCAGGGGAAATTCAAATGTTTCTGGTAAACCTGCAAGAGGTGAACAGAAAGTTTGATCTTCAAGTACAGGAGTCAAGTGAAGCATAGAGAGGATGAACAGGAAGGGAAAATTATGAGGGATTTAATGATGATGAACTGCATGTATTCCTGTGTGGGAATTTAATACTGATAACACTCATGTGAACCTTCTCATTTATTAGAATAGTTAGAAGGAGCATATTTAGACAAGGCACGGGAGAGAGCTGAATATGAAGGTATAATATATTTTGAAGATAGGGTCAATGGGTAAAAAGGGAATGTACTGGGAGAAAGGGTAAGGAGTGATAGAATAAGCTAAGATGTTTTACAGAAAAGAGTTAAGAAAAAACTTTTGCAATAGAGTGGAAGTTGGGGAAGGTGAGGGGGAATGCATGAACCTTCATTCTCATCAGAAATGGCTCAGAGAGGAAACAACATATACACTTAATAAGATATAGAAATCTTTTACCCCAGAGGAAAAAGGAGAGGAAAAGAATGGGAGAAAGGGGAGAGGGAGAGGAGAGGGGGGATATAGGTGATAAAGAAGAGGGTAGATTGTGGGAGATGGTATTCAGATACAACACATTTTTTGCAAGGTGGTGTGGTTGGGTAGCCTACCCAACCACACAGCTGGATGGTTTTTGGGTGTCTGGGTTGTGATGTGGGCTCGGGGCTTCCTGGCCCCAGGACTGGTGCTCTGTCAGCTACACCACTTGGCTGCCCCATAGCACAGAGGGACAGAGTAAAAGGAGAGAGAAAATAGAACAAATGGGAGTGAGGAGGATTGAAGGGAGGGAATTACAATCAGTAGGGAAAAAAATATGGAAGTGACTTCTCTAATGAACTTATGATAAAGAATGTGATCCACTCCAGAGACAGAATAGACTGAAGCATATTTTTTTCTCTTTCTTTTACTTTATTTCTCATGAGATTTTTTTTTTCCTATTTTTGTGGGGGGAGGGAGATTATGTTTATTCTTACAAGTTTATTTTAGTAATGTGTAAATAAAAATGTAAATTTAAAACAAACATTCAATTTTAAAATTTTGAGTTACAAATTCTCTCCCTCTCCCACCCACTGAGAAGGCAAAAATATAAAACATATTTCTATGTCAGCCATGTTGCAAAAATTTAAAAATAAAAGAGCAAGAAAAATAAAGTGAAAAATAATTAACTTTGATCCGTACTCAGTTCATCAGTTTTCTCTCTAGAGGTAGAAGGCATTTAAAAAAAATTATGAGTCCCAGGCAGCTAGGTGGCATAGTGGATAGAACACCAGCCCTGGAGTCAGGAGGACCTCAGATACCTAATAATTGACTAGCTGTGTGACCTTGGGCAAGTCACTTAACTCCATTCCATTCCATAAATGAAATTTAATTTTTTTTAAATTATGGGTTCTTTGGTAATATCTTATATCATTTTATTGCTTAGAAGAAATTAAGTTTTTAGCTGTTATTTATCATTACAAAAAAAAGACCTGGTTTAAGTCATACCTCTGATTCCTATCAACTTTATGCACATAAGAAAGTCACTTAAATCTCTTAGTGTCCTCAAGAAACTAGTTAAGTCTATACATTACAAAGTGCTGCCTATTTCAATTGATGGTGGGGATTTTCCTATATCAAAGGGGTTCCCCTCCCCCCCAAGTCCTGCAAAGTATAGACCACATAATCATTTTCATAAGTGGAAGATGGAGAACTTATGACTAGATAAAAATTCATGTGAAAAAGAGCTTCAAGCTCAATGAATTATAACTCAATGGATTACAAACTCAATGTGTCTATGGTATCACATGATAGCTAGAAAAGGTAAAGCAAGCTTAAATTACATTAAAAGAGGCAAAGTGGATATAATGAGGGGAAATGATAATTTAAATGTACTCTGTTCTTGTCAGGTACATGCTTAGTATCTTAGCATCTTGTTACGGTGCCCCTGAGAGACTGAAGTGGGGAGACTGGTGACCTATCAAATAATGAATAGTTAACAGGAACAGTGAGTATTTAGGGTAAAGAACAGAAGCTTGGAGGAGAAACTATAGCATTTGTCCCCCAAAAGTTGAAGGATTAACATGTGCAATGATTAAGTTTTTTTTCTGCCTGACCACAGAAGGGCAAAAAATGGGGACCAAAGGGTAGATCAAGAGTTTTCGCCTTTGTTATTTTTAATAACTCTATGAGAGACGATTTTTTATATTTAGCCATTACTATGCCCCTTCTCACAAAGTTTATTACACTTAGAATGTTTATCTTAACTCTCATCACAACTAGCTGAAATCTTACTTCTCTTTCTAAGTTCAACCTCCAGTGTTTCTTCTTCCAAAAAGCTTCCCTGGTTTTCCATGCAATTTTCCTGTCTTCTAATTATCATACAGTAGGGCAGCTAAGCAGAGAGGTTCAAGGGAGATTATATTTAAATCTCTTAGCACAGTGGTTGTCCCATAGTAAGTACTCTTAAAAATACTTATTCCTGTCCTTTCCTTTTCCCTAGAAGTTTATTTGTATGTTTACAGCTAACATTTATGAATTCCACTTTTTTATAGAATACTTTTTTGTATTATAATTTATGAAACAAACCTTAACTGTAAATCCTAAAGTACTATATAAATGCTAGCTATTTTATTATTGTTGCTATTTGATTATAAGCTCCTTGAGGTAGGCATCATGTTTTGCTTATCTTTGAATCTCTATAATCCATATATGTTGTTTTTTGTTGTTCAGTCATTGGATCATCTTTGGATCTCTTATGGTTGTCTTTCACTGTGATTTATGAAAATTATTTTTTTGCTATTCAGTCTAAGGATCATCGTTGGAACTCTCATAGTATTTAACACTGTGATTTCTACATGTTTTTGTTGTTCAGTCTTTGGATCATCTTGGATCTCTCATAATATCTAGCATTGTGACTTTTACATGTTGTTTTTCTTGCTCAGTTGTTTCAATCATATCCAATGCTCTGTGACCCTATTTGGGATTTTCTTGGCAAAGATACTGGAGTAGTTTGCCATTTTCTTCTCCAGTTCATTTTACAGCTAAGGAACTGAGGCAACAAGACAAACTATGTGACTTGCCCAGGGTCACACAGCTAGCTAGTAAGAGTCTGAGACCAAATTTGAACACAGGAAGATGAGTCTTCTGAACTACAGGCCCAGTCCTCTATCCTCTGTGCCATCTAGTTGTACCTATTAACTAGTTTTAGGTAAATAAAAATAAAAAATATTAAGCTTTTTAAATCCTTGTTAAAAAAACTAAATAAATCAATGAATTGGGCCGCTAGGTGGCACAATGGATGGAGCACTGGCCCTGGAGTCAGGAGTGCCTGAGTTGAGATCTGGCCTCAGACACTTAATAATTACCTAGCTGTGTGGCCTTGGGCAAGCCACTTAACCCTATTGACTTGCAAAAAAAAAAACTAAAAGAAAACAAATAAATCAATGAATTATATACCATAATAACAGACAATATAAAAAATTGTCTTGGTTTTTAAGGTCATTCATAACCTGGTCCCTTCCTACTGTTACAGTGATCTTACATTTACTCCCCTGACTAAGCATTTTAATTGACTGTCCCCCATGCTCAGAAATCTCTTCTTCCATATCTTTGCCTCTGAGCTTCTTGTTTTCAGTCTTCAAAAATGTCTTTCCCAAAGCTCCTTAGTAATTTCCTCTGAGATTTTTCACTCATTTTTGTGTATATAGCAGCTTGCATTTTGTCTCTTCCATTGACTGAGCATCCCAATCATAGAATGTTATTTTTTAGCCTTTCTTTGTATCCCCAGAACTTTCCAAGGTACCTGAAGCATAGTAGACCCTAAATAAATTTTACTGGTTTGATATTTCATATTACTTTTATTTTTGGCAAGTATTTTACATCTATTATTATATATGAGATTAAAAAATCTTTTGGAAGTATATACATTATTATTCATATTTTACAGATGAGAGAATTAAGGTTCCTCCTTCTTTTTTTCTTTGTCTAAATCATAATAATTAAATGGAGTGATAATTATCCAAGTAAAATCAGCATATAAACATTTGTCAAATCTGTTTTACTCATAAAACATCAGCTATAATTTTTCTTCATTGTTAGGGAAATGTTTTAATTACTTGATTATTGGATTACTTAAGCATTGTTTTCTTTCAGAGATAGCAACATTAATCAGCTGTTTCTTAAAGAATTTCATATAGAATCTAATAGAGGAGAGGGGATATAGGGTCAAACGTGTATATAAACTGAGAGGCTAATAATTTAAAGATCCATAAAATAAAAAAAATATTTGGGACCTTATGGATTAAAATTCCACAGTAAACAAGTGTTGATGTGGCATTAACTCTGGCAAGTATATTTAAGGTAAATAAATGTTCTAGCATCCAATTTTCTGTCATGTTAGGAAAAAATGGACTTTAATGTCTTTCCTTTTTAAATACAAAAAAACTGTTCATTGATGGTTCTGCCTGAGGTAACTAAAGCAAACTGAATGTTATCAAGAAGGGTAAGATGTTACCCTTTTCAGTTTCTTTGAACTTATTTACTCATTGATTTTTATTTTAGCCTTTTCTCCTTGCTATGTTGAAAAGAAAATCAATTGTTGATCAATTCTTTCAGAGAAATTTGAGAGACTAATTAGTGTCATCTGCAACAGCCAGTCAACTAAACAAGCTCCAGGATATTGGAAAATGATACATGATGAGATGATGCAAGAGGCATTTTTGGCAAACCCAGAGTGAGAGCACTTAAACTTTCATTGATCTATGCATTCTTTATGTGAGTTTCACTGCAGCCAAATGCACCTGGGAATTCTAATTCAGGAGACTCTTCCTTATTGCAAGCATTAGACAGAAAATGTGTTCTATAGAGTAATGGCATATCTCGAGTTGAGTACCTGAAACCAAAATTCATGCAATGTCAATGCAAAAGTTCTTTTTCTGTTGCCTTTTTTAGATTCTTTCCCCATCTCTGGAGTGTTGCTAAATGCTTTAAAGGGCCTAGGAATTCTTACTTTAACCATTAATTAAATGAAATTTTGCATGTAATGTACTTTGGAATTGTACTTTTTTAGAATTGAGACCTTAACAATAATCTATTCACAAAACCACAGGATTGTAAAGGGCCTTTGTAGAGCATCTTAACTGATCCTGCCTTTTTAAAGAATAGGAAAATGCAAAAAATATCATTTACCAAGTTATTTAGTAGTAGTACTTGCCAAAGCTTAGGGGAATAGAAAATCAGAGTTTGAAGTATCTTCAGAGGTTTAAGGTCAACTTGCACTGAAACAGTAATTTTTCATATAACAACCCTGACAAGTGATCATCTGCTCTTCACTTGATGATTTCTAACATGATAGAAGTCATTATCCCCCAAAGTCATTTCACTGCACTAATTTCTGAAAGTTTTTCCTTGTATCAAATAAAAAAAACTTCATAATTTCTAGCTATTGCTTCTAGGTTTTACTTTGAATTTTTAGTTTTATTTTGCCCTCTGGGGCAAGAGGAGCCCAACCCAGGTATGTGCTATTAAATATTAATTTAATTAATCTCCTGGTTCCCACAAAATACACTGTTAGATTTAATCTGCATTTTTAACATTTTCTCAATCATTTTCTTAAGTCTAGACAATCAACCAAATAATAAATCTAGTTCTTATTTTTAGCACCTATTGGTTTCCAAGGGATTTAAATGCTCACTCTGAAAATTTAGCAGTAGGCTAAATCATCTCTGGAGATGATTAGACAACACCTTTTCCACAAGATAGTCTTTACTAGAAGAGCACTATCTGTCCTTCCCCCACCCCACCTCCACCCCCAGTCTTCTCCTTTCCAGGCTAAACACTCTCTCTATTCCTTCAACTGTCATTCCTTTCAGATGATTTTGAAGCCTCTCATTCTCCAAGTCCCTTTTATCTGCATGTTCCATTGTTCATATTCTTCCTAAAATGTGACTGTTAGATAAGAATGTAATATTTTAGCTGTGGTCTGCCCACACTCAAAGCACAATCTTCCTAGATCCTGAACATTAAACATCTTAATATTACATTAGGTAGGGAGTAAGAGAAGGAGAGAGGGGAAGGAAGAAAGAGAAACATTTATTATACGCTATGTGTCAAGGATTTTTCTTAACGAAGTTCCCTGACCAGATCTGTATTTTTAGGACATTTTCAACCATGTGGAAGACAGATTAGAGAGAGGAGATTCTTAAGACAGGGAAATCAGTTAGGAGTCTATTGGAATAATCCTAGCAGCAGTTGAAAAGAGCTTGAACCAGGGGGATTGTGGAATGCAGAGAGAGAAGATGGATATAAGAGAACTAAAGAAATAAAATCAGCAAGATTTGTCAGTGGATTGGATGAGTAGATGAAGAGAATAAGAATAAAGAGTTATAAATCAGTATGACTGGTACAATAACAGTATCTCACCTGAAAGAAGGAAGCTATGAATAGGGGATTGTGCTTTATATAAAGAGTTCTGTTTGGGATGATTTGTATTTGAGAAGACCCATGAAACACATAGATAGAGATATCTGGCAAGCAGCTGGTGATTTGGGATTGTAAATCAGGAGACAGATAAAGACTGGATATGGGAAATTTAGGGTCTTCTATATAGGAATTAAAATAAAATTCATGGAAATAGAGAGTCTAGGAGAGAACCCTGGTGTGTATTTACACCAAAAGGGTGGGATTTAGAAAAGGATTCAGCAAAAGAAACTAAACAGAAATGATCAGATAGGTAGATAGTCAAAGAATTCACAGTGTCATTAAGACAGAGGGAGCAGTGCCTAAGAAGGGGAAGAGCCACAGAAAAATAAAGAAGGGGGAGGATTGATAAAACATCACTATATTAACCCAGTTTGGAAATTGGCAGTTCTGAAGTCAGCCTTTTCAGTTGAATGCTGGCTTAAAAGGTAGATTGAAATGGGGTTGAAAAGTGGGTGGAGTATGAAGAAGTAGAGGCAAAAATTTTAGCTCTTTCTATATTTGTTATGGAGAACTATATGATGATAATGTTAGGAGATAACAGGGTCAAATGAATCAATCAAGCAATCAATCAACAAGCCTTTATTAAGTGCTTACTGCATTTTAGGCTCTGGATTAAGTGCTAAAAGAAAAGCAAAAACAAAAATATAACAGGCTCCTGCCTATGTGCTAATAGGGGAGATAACATATGTAAAACTGAACACCTGGGTTCGTTTAAATATTTAATCTCTGTGGGATCATGGACAAATCACTTAACTTTTGGGATCCTTTTTCCTCATCTGTAAATTAAAATAATAGCACGTACTTCAAAGGATTATTATGAGAAACACTATCCTGCTCTTGTTCTTTAATATTTAATTCTTTGCAGAGTTGCACAGGAAGATAAAATAACTGCTTTTTCAAGTTGAATAAAAGATTTAAGATATATGCTTCTCTTTTATTGGCTCATTGGTTATAACTCAAGTAGCAGATCATATGACAGATATGATATATACTTCATTTTTCCCAAAGAATGTTGATTTCTTCATTCCATAATAGTTTGAATAAGCATTTGGAATGGTGGCATTTTTTTAAAAGTGTTCTTAAATTTTTTCTACTACATCAATTTTATGTCCAGAAGATTGTGGACAATAATTTGAAATGTAGTGGTCCTATTCCAGTAGTTTATTGACTGAATTCTCCAGGCTATTTCAAGTACTGTATTTGAAGTATAGCAACTTATCATCTATGTTCCTTGAAAGATGGCAAGTTTCTGATTACTGATTCTAATCCTGTGCCATGACTTGTTAAATATTCAATAGATGCAAGTTTTTAAGCCTACAGTCTCTCCTATTTCCTTGTATAATCTACACTGATCACTAATTAAAGAAGGAAAAATATCCTGTAAGTTATAGAGGCAATGATCAGTCATGAATTGCAATCATAAATGCCTCCATTTCTAAAAAAAACCTGCCTGTCTAAGCCATTTGCTTGATGTTTTGTGTCGATATGTTGTTTCTTGAATTCAAGTGGAAATGGCCTATGGAAGTCTTTTCTGAATCCATTTGAAGATCTTTGATGATTCAAAGGTTACGTTTAGAGGTAAAACATTTTAGTAACATTAGCAAATTCAATTAAAAGACATATTAGCACTATTACTTGGTCAAGAAATATATGTTCCAAAAATATTTCTTTCAGTTTTTTTCCATCTTGCTCATTGATTATCTAAGAAGGTCTATCAGTCTACTACTTCTTTTTATCAAAGAAGTATTAATATTTCTACTAATAGATCTTATGTTTTATTAATTTATACATACAGGATGTTTTCCAGATCACTTATGGTATATTATATAGTTATTAGAAAACACATCAAAATTGATTAGGTGTTTTAAATATATCATTTACTTTTAAAAATGTACTTTTCATTCATTTTTTATTTCAGGATGCTAATTCGGCTTTAAATATATCTAACCACAGACTACTCTTTAACATCTTTGGCACTTATTGGTATAAGTTTCATAGACTAGCTGTTATTATTGTTTGGGGTTTTTTTTTTTTTCCCAAGGCAATGGGGTTAAGTGACCTGACCAAGATCACACAGCTAGGTAATTATTAAGTGTCTAAGGCCAGATTTGAACTAAGTTCCTCCTGATTCCATGGCCAGTGCTCTATCCACTGCATGACCTAGCTACCCTGGCTATTATTGTTGATGTTATATTGGCCTTCCAACTCCCAGATTCCATAGGTCTGAGTAGTTTCTGCTTATAGGCATGAGTGAAACTTGCCAGGAAAGTATCTGTGTCTCCCCTTTCCTATCTAATTTCATTTTCATCTGGTTCACCGGCTACTCGAAGACCCTATTGTGATGTTTCACCCACATTTGCTTTCCTCAATTCATGTCCCACAAACTGTTAGAATTGTCTGCTTTACTCTTCTACCTCATCCTTCCATTTATTTATGATTAAAAGGACTAACCAACCACACAAATGAACTAGTCAATTTAGACTTTTTCAAACCTATTTATGAGGGGGAAAAATCTGTTTGGGACATTTATAGTCTCTGCTCCCTATGACATTCTGTGTGTCTGGTTTTCCACCAATTATTTGCATTTTGACTTAAATTCATATTATGGAATTATGGGATTTGGAGTTGGAATATTAGAAGTCCCACAATCTCTGTATCATAGAATTATAGACTTAAAAATGGAAGGGACCTCAAAGGACAGCAAGACAAAGTCTTTCATTTTACAGAAAGGGAATTTGAGAGCAAGAGAGATGAGATGATTTGTCCAAATTCCTAAGACAAAGATGAGATCTGAATCCAATTCCTCTCATCCCAAGTTCAGTTCCCCTTTCTTCTGTATGTGACATTCTCCTCCCCAGAGGTATTCTGAATGGAATACATTTGGCCTTTATTTACCTAACACTAACATAGCTTTAGATAATTTTTCATTTCTCTTTACTCCAACATTCTTTTAAGTGTCTTCTATGTACAAGGATCTTCACTAGACTCTGAGAGTACAAAGGCAAAAGTAAAGAGAGGGCCTGCCTTCAAGAAGTATATATTCTACTAGATACACAGGGCTACTTAACTTGGGATCTATGAACTTAAAACCAAATTTTTGTAACTGTATTAAATATAATTGATTTCATTTATAATCTCTTGTATTTATTTTATTCATTTAAAACATTACTCTGAGGACCCAGGAGCTTCACCACACTGCCAAGGTAAGTCCATGATGGAAAAAAAGTTAAGAACAACTGCTAGAAACAACATGAATACAGATTAGAAAATACAAAATAAACACAACACAGTTGGTAGAACCCTAATGGCTGGGGAGGTGCAGAATGGGTCTTTATGAAGGAAGTTGCTTTTGACCTGAGCTATGAAAGTAGAAAAAGATTCCAAGAGGCAGAGGTGAGGAAGGGAGAACATTGTTCTAATAGTCCTGGCCTCACAATCCATACTTTGTTTCATATCCTACCCTTCCCACTGGTCTCTCCAGCTATTCAGCTCTATTATAATAATCTGCTTTAAAAACACTACATCACATAGGTCAAAAAACGTGATTAGGTCATGGATCATAAACCTGGCTGAAGGTTGAGTCTGGCCCTTGGGAGCCAAATTATGTGACTTTTAAAAATTCAATTACCATTTGAAAGTTCACATTCATAAAGACTGGCAAATTACCTTCTGTGGTGGGTGGGGGGAGGGAAGTAAGATTGGGGGAAAATTGCAAAACTCAAAATAAATAAAATCTTTAAAAAAAAAGAAAGTTCACACTTGCTTCATTTTCCAACTATAAGACATGAAAGGAAAAAAGAATACAAACACTGTAAATTATCTTTGCCATTTCTTAGAACCATTTCCTTTCACTATGAAATCTCTAGCGTTCAGTTGGTTCTGATGTTATTGTGTAATGAGGAGGAGAGGAGAATGTGATACTATGAAAGTCTGTCTGATTTTAACTATTTACAAGGCAGATTAACTACATAAAAACTTCTAAGCCTTCTTTTAAAAGATCTTTGGGTACCCTGGGTCTCTCCTTTACAGAATGTATTATTCATCCTTGAGGATGAATACTGAAATGTTTTCATCTGTCAAGTCTAAAACCTAAACCAGAATCATATAACAGTCTTTAGTCAACCAATGGACAGATAAGCAGGAAGGCTGAAAGTCATATCTGTGTAATTGGACTAGTAACAACAAAAGCAAAGGGTTGCTTCTTTGTCCTTTTCTCATACTTTGTGATCTTTAAAGAAGATGACTGAACAGTTCTCTCTTAATCTCCATCTCAAGCCCAAGAGAACAACTCT